>NC_077229.1:386345601-386540601 GCF_027887165.1 Monodelphis domestica
TTCATTGTCAGTTATCATCATCCCATTCATGCTAAGCAATGGCAAGCACTAGCCCTTATCTGAACCTTCCTATTATTCAAATATAATAAAGGAATACTCCTTTTTTATATTTGCTTTCATTTCCACTTTAGAACTCCAGACAACATTCTTTACAAGAACATACCACGATTTTGTATTCTTCTGTTACCTGCTTTTGCTTCCTGCATGTTTATTTTGTGTCTGCATGTATGGATGGATATATGGAGGTAGGGGTATATGTCTATTATTGGTGGCCTTGGTTGTTGCATTTCCTAATGGAGTCCAATTTCTTTTACATATTCTTAAAAAACCTACATTGTTTTCTGGGTGTCATTTTGAACATAATGAGTCTTCAGAATCTCCAGAACATCCAAAGTCAGCCTGGAACTCAGAAGAATGATTGGGGCTAGAGATATAGATTTAGGTATGATGAATAGAAAGAAAGGGAAGCAATTTGGAGGGTAGGGAAAGATAAAAGTCAACAGTAACTTTGGGCATATTCCTATAGTCACCTTGGTAGTTATTCAAGTTCATGTAAAAACAAGGTTTAAATCCAGTTCAACTGACTGTGGCAGAGACTGATCACCATGTTAAATATATGAAGTGTCCCAGAAGCCTTAGTGTAGTTTTGAGTTACTAAAGCTATTTATTATAAAAAGCTAGTATTGTCGAAGCTATTAAAACTTAGAACTATACTAAGACTTATGTAATACTATTTCTTAGGAAAAAACAGGTATTTGAATAATTAAAAATAAATGTTTTATTTTCAAAAAACAAATATTAAATTTTATGTACCACTTTCTGCTAAGAAATTGCAATGAAAGAAAATAATTAAAAAGCCCCTGACCTCAAGGACCTTGAATTCTGCTAGAGGATACTAAATTAGCACAGAGACTAATATTTAAGGGAATCAGAAAAGACTTTCTGTAGGAGCTAGGGATTTAGTGATATTCGTGGAATGAAGTTAAAGTATTCTAAGGAGAAAAGATGAAAAGAAAAGGAAATGTAGCCAATAATAAACATCTTGGGCAAAAGTGAAGTTTTGAAATATAAATGGAATATGCTATCTTGCCTTAGCCTTAGAAATGCAAGACCCAGGTTTCATGTCAAGCTCTTCTCCTTAGAATCTTTGGGACCTAAAACAAGATATATTCTGATTCTGAAGTTCTGAGGTTCTGAACCTCGGTTTTTTCATCTGTAAAATTTCCCAAATACCAACTAAACTATAAACTTATAAGATTGTGAGGAAGATAAAATAAGGTAAAGAAGAAAAATCTGTCTATATGTGTGTGTGTGTGTGTGTGTGTGTGTGTGTGTGTGTGTGTGTGAATTTTGAGAACTCCTCCAGTTAATATTTTAAACATTCTAAAAAACTGGAAAGATCTAAGTCTGAAGTAAGATAGATGCAGCATTTACCACGTAGATCAGAATGACTTCATTTTACCATTTGAACAAAATCATACTGGCCTCTAACCACAATCTGATCCTTCTTTAAGGTTCGATGTATAGAGCCTGTTGATTTAAAATACACATTACATAAACCCAGGGCTCCATCTTTAAAACTGCTGATGTTAGCTACCAGCCTGCTATTCTCCTGAGAGTTCTTATGTACAGTAGTATGGAACAGAATGAAAACATTTTTGGTTTTCTTTCAATGGGAGCAGAGAGAGAGAGAAAAAGAGAGAGACAGAGATAGAGACAAAGACAGACAGAGACAGAGGCAGAAAGATAGAGACAGAGAGAGAAAGAAAGAAAATATGCACAATTGTTTTGATATACAGAAATATTTTTGTGGGAATGAGATGTTTAAAACCCAACTCAAATATTGCACTAAATCCAAAGGATCAATTTCAAATTTTTTTCAGTGGAGATAAAGAAATCATCAAGCCTAACAACACTTACTTCTTTCATTTTTGCTTAGTGAAGAAAAATAAATATGTATCTCTTTTAGAGAAAAAAATGTATACACTCAGATATTCTAATGGCATGTTCTCTGTGACACATGGCTTTGGGATTTAAAAATCAATTTGGTTTTTCTCATTCTCGTAGTCTATTTTGCTGATAATGATGTGTCTTTTCCTAAATCTAATTATTTGCTATAAATATCAATGACAAGAAAATCTTGATTATGGTTAATTTTGTGCTAATTTTTTTTCTGTTCAAATCAATTACTTTTAAATAAACATTAGGTTCTTCTTTAATTCACATGATTCAAATGTCTATCTAGTTTCAAGGGATAAATATAAAATAACTCATTTAATGTAGTAAAAGCTGTGACGTATATAGTAGATATCACATCAGGTTCCTAGAGTTTAAAGGCTATCAAGATAAAGGGTAGTATTGGATTAAATTAGCTAAATGACAATAAGAATCAGCTATTTGTTTTCTGTTAGGCAAAAGTGTAGTAAAAAAGTCACAAAAAGAGCAATTTGCTTTATTTTAAATTCACAACAACACCATAGCCAAAAAGAGAATGTTTTAATAGAGTGAAAAAAACTTGACTAGTGACCTAAATGCTATTAAATTCATAAAGGCTTACAATATGAATTTCTGGAACTTTCATTAATTTTATTTTAATGAGTAGGCTAAATGACCTTTAAATGGTTAATTTACATTAACCATCTTTTGGAAGGCTACAAATATCTCTTCATTAAATATGTTCTATCTTGTTTCTAGTATTCCAAACCCAAATCAGCTACTGACCAATAATTCCAAAGAAGCAATAAACATATTTTATTGGCTTTTCACATGCCTAAATACTCAGTAGTTGAGTGACAACTGAACTATATGAAAAAAAATCAAATGTATTGATATATATTGTGAAGATTAAAATTAACTCTCCCCTATTATAAAGATTAAATTTGTAACTCCTGCCAATTTTTAGATTTAATCACCAAAAGTATAAATACCCTATTTAAAAGTTGAGTATGGAGATCTGCCCATTTTTAGACCTAATCATCAAAAGTGTAATCATTCCACTTAATCATTAAGTGGGAGGTCTGTGTCCCATGTGTGCAATACTGGGTGACTCATCAGAACTAAACTAACTGCTCCTCTTCAGTCTTTTTTTTTTCCTAATCTATCTCACTTTATTTTTTTAGCATTATTTTATTTGGTCATTTCCAAACATTATTCACTGGAAACAAAGATCATTTTCTTCCCCTCCCCCCTTCCCTCTCCCATAGCCGACGCACGATTCCACTGGTTATCACATGTGTGCCTGTTTCTAACCCATTTCCCTGTTGTTGGTATTTGCATTAGAGTGTTCATTTAGAGTCTCTCCTCAGTCCTATCACCTCCATCCCTGTAGTCAGGCAGTTGCTTTTCCTCGTTGTTTTTTACTCCCACAGTTTATCCTCTGCTTGTGGATAGTATTTTTTAGATCCCTGCAGATTGTTCAGGGACATTGCATTGTTCAGTCTTAAAGCAAAGATTCAACTAAGATTGATAGACATAAAATTAGGGGAAGACACAGGAAGTGACACAATAGCATCTTTAAAAGAAGCTGTTACTTCCTGTGAGGGACAGTTCTTCATTCTTTGGAAGTGGAGACTGGAGACAATTCTTCATTATTTGGAGTGGAGGCTGGACCCAAGACCTTGTTCCTGGTGAGTCTGTTCTAAAATCTCTTCCTTTGAACTGACACGTGGTGAGTGAAAAACTGACTCTTAACTGCTGGATTTTCTGAAAAAAAAACTAACGTCAGGAGAGACTTACCTTATCCTCTATCTGATTTTCTTATTTTATTCTTTCCACATTTTGTAAATAAATTGTAAATAAATCTCTTTGGAATAAATTAAATTCCTGGCAATCACACTCTTAAATGATCCAGTCAACCCCTTTAAAATTAGCCCCCTTTCCCCCTTACTCTCTCTCTCTCTCTCTCTACACACACACACACACACACACACACACACACACACACATACATACATATATAAGGCACTCAATGCTTTGAAATGCTGTCTTTTATTACCAAAATGTCACTGAATTCCTGAAATAGACAAACAAAATCCTACTAATTGATAGGCCTTTCATTAAAAATTTAGGATATTTTATCTAAAACACATCATTACATTGTTCTAGAAATATATGAATCAGAAAATTAGTATTGTTTTTCAAGGCCTACTTCTCTTGAGGAAGACTTCCTCAATGAAACGGGAAAAACAAAACAAAACAAAAACCTGATATCTCTTGAAATTCAAACTTTGGCTATACTCAATATCTTTAATAGGAATTCAGGAAAATGCATTTATTTATTTGGTTATATGCCTTATGTCCAATTTTCCACTTAATACTATCTCTCCATTGCTATATCTTCTAAGGGGAAAAAACTAATTTGCTTTATATATTGTCAAAGAACCAGAGATAAAGAGGTGTTTTGAACAGTTGACCTTTGCCATCTCAAACAATTCTGTTTCTTCATCCATCCCAAATAAATAAAAAATTTCAAAAATGTTTTTTTCTAAATGGACCTCAATAAATGTAAAACTTAATCAAAAAGAAATATAATGACTAACTTCTATAGCACATGTCCGTATTTTAGTTATGTTGAGATATTCTAATACGTAGGTTTAAGTCTTTTGTTTGATAGTTTATCATGAAAATGCTATTTTACAATTACATTTCTGAACCAAGAGTTTAAATTCTCCTGTAAAAATCCATTAGGGGGTCTTTATTTTTATATATTCTTTAGAAGTTTTCTGCTGACATAGATACACTGCAGCAGCTAAGTATCAATCTTCCTTAGAGAGCTCATTTGCTTTTATAAGAAGTAAAATGATGCTCCCATGATAGTTTAGTTATTTTCTCACTTACAATTGTGGCCTACACAAAAACGGCATATCTTCTCCACATTTATCTCAATTTTCTTTTAAAAGAAAATATTATTGATATGTTTGGTTTTTATGACACTTATCTTTCTAACACATTCCAGAAGGGACATATAACAAAAGGGGAAAAACAATTCAATAAAACGAACAAACACATTTTAAAAACCTGACATTTATAGTGTTCCATGTCTTAGTTCCCTAACTCTTCAAAGATGGCTCTAGATATGCTTTCTCCTACCCCTTCTTTGAGGCCAAGCTTGGTCATTATAATTTCATAGAATTAAGTTTTGACTTTTTTGTTGTCCCTGATCTTTCTACCAATTCAAAAAGGATTTCTTAGGTAAGTATGTATGGTGAGTCAGGTACTCTTACATAATGGAAATGTAAAGAAAAATGAAAGAACCAACCAAACACTTCATGCCTCCAAAGATCTTATGTTCTAATTTGACAATTTACATTGCTATAGGAGCTACTCAGACAAGAAAGTATTTATTAAGTACTTTTCTGGGTCAAGCACTGTGCCTCTGCTTATTGTGTATATTAATTTCCAGGTTCTACATACTTCATTTTGCATCAGTTCTCATAATATTCCCATGATGCCAATGTCCTTTATTTTTACTACTAGTGCTAAGTATATGCTACTGATTAAGATTATAGACTGACTTGAAATTGAGCTGAATGTTTTGATGGCTAAAAATAACCACATAACTATCATAATAGAGTTACTTTTATTAAAAAAAGAAAAAATATCTACAATAACACCAACAAACAATATATTAAATAATTTTATTATATTCTATTACCAAAAGAGATGTGATCTCTTTGATATCACCTCCCCTTCCTTTTGGCAGATTCTAACCCATCTATGCGTTCTAGTTTGATGCAATTAGGGACATGTGCACAAATAAGTTAGACTTGTGAAGAGATTTACAGAAACCATCCAGTCCAACCACTTCATTTTATAGAGGAGGAAAATTGAGGTGTAGAGAGATTAAATTGTAAGGTCACACAATAAAATAGCAAAAATTAAAAGATGAATTCTATCTTTTTTTCCATTACACTCTTGGCCATAACTCTCCTATAAGCCCGTCATTCCAATGCTATAATCTAAATATATTTTAAGCAATAGATGGATTTGACTATATTGAGAATTATTACCACATTGCAAAACATATATGTACATACTATAGATTAAACCAATTTCAACTTACTAGAGATTTTCTAAAACTCTCTGTGTAAGGATGGGGCCTACTAACTCTGCTCATTCAAAGAAGAAAAAAAATTGTATAGAATGTTTCCAAAATCTTACTGGAGTTTCAAGCTTTAAAGCACTAAGACTTTTGGACTGTACTATATAATTAATCCCCATAAAAAAATCTGAAATTATGCAATCTCAAAAAAAATTAGTTTGATACATCAAAAAACCTAGGTTACTTCTTCCCTCTCCTCCTCCCATTAGAAAAGGCATCATTTTACAAAATTATATATATATATATGTATACATATATATATATAATATAAAACCATCTTTATTTCTATGAAGTTATTCTCGGAAGGTGGACATATACAAATGATTCTGCAAACAATAATTCTTCTGCTATGTCTCATGTTCTCTTGGTTCTATTAATTTCATTCTTCATAAATCCATAGAGGTCTTTCCATTTTTTAAAATAATTAACTTGCTCATCATTTCTTATGGTGTGGGAGTATTCAATCACAATCATGTGTCATAATTTCTTTAATTATTCCCTAGTTGATAGGCATCTCCTCAATTTCCATTTCTTCTCAATACAAATGAACTGCTATAAGTACTTTAGAACACATAGGTTCTTTTCCTTTTTCCCTGATCATCTTAGGCAATAAGTCTAATAATAGATTTGCTGGGTCAAAGGTATACACAGTTTTATATCTATTTAAGAATAATTCAAGATTGTTCTCTAATCTTTTAAAATGGTGGTGACCACTATGACATTTTTTCAATTCCATTGTTTCGTGAAATCAAATTTTGGATTAAAGGTAGGATGTAAATTTTTTTCAATTATATGTAAAAACAGTTTTAATGTTTAGATTTATTAGTTTAATACCTTTCTGCTATTCCCCCTTTATTCTTGCCCATCACTTCTTGATATTTCTTCTTTTCTTCTGCCTCATTTCTGCTAAAATTTAAATCCTATCCTTTTCTTCCTTGGACACCCTCTATTCCCAAGTCTTATAAGTGCCACGAATTTTCTTTGCCAAGAAGAATTAACCTGGTTTCCCACTTTATCATTTCAAGAACTATACACTAAAATATACACTAAAATGATTAAATAAAAATATATTACAGTTCAAATTCTGTTTTCTCAGTTAAGATAACTGAAACAAACAACCCAAATGTGAAATATCAGTTAAACTTAACTTAAACTATGATCTCTAAGATCTAGTTTCCAGTTCATGTATTTAAAACTAATGATCATTATCATCAAAAGAGCTCCATTCTCTCTCTCATATTCAATTGTTGTTGTTGTTGTTGTTTAAAATTAACCTTTACCTTCTGTCTTAGAATAAAACCTAAGTATTGGTTCCAAGGCAAAAGAATGGTAAAAGCTAGGCAATTGTAATTAAATTACTTGCCTAAGGTTAGTCAGTTAGGAATAATTTGAGTCCGGATTTGAGGCCTCCCATCTCCAGCTCTGACTTTCTAAGCACTGGAGTTATCCAGTTGTTCCTCTCATATGCAATCCTGACATCACCAGTGGCTTCAATCTTTTGTAATATTACTTCTCTCAGTTGTAATATGCCACCATTAAGAATAACAGAAACAGTAGTTTCTTTTTTAAAACATAGATACTTACTTTTACTTTTAATACATAACATAATGTTACAATATAAAATAATACATCTGATTTATTATAAATATGAAATTTTAATAAATATTCTTATGACAGAGAAAAAATTCTCACCTTAGATATATCCATAAAATCTATCTTATTCTCTTTTCTACTTTCTATACCTGCTCCTTCACAAGAAGGCATATATATTATTATATAATTCATAATTCTCTGTCATAGTATGAAACAACACACATACTACTTAAACTACTTAAAAATTCATGGAGAAAATAAAGTGAAGAATGGTAAATTTCTATCTGTATTTGGATTCCATCTGTTGCTTCTATAGCAGTGAATATGCTTTATTTTTCATTATAGGACTTTTGTGTTATCCTAGATTCTAGCCCTGTTGAAAATAAAAACATTCACAGTTGATCTTCATACATTATTTTTATTTCTGTGAAACATTCTCCTAGTTCTACTCTTCACTTTGCATACATATAAATCTTTCCAGGTTTTTATTGTAATCATCTTGTTTGTCATTTCTTATGGCACAATAGTATTCCAGTACAATCATATGCCACATCTTGTTCAGGCATTTCTCAATTAATGGCAAAATCCTTTAGTTTCCAGTTCTTTGTCATATGAAAAAAGCTGCCATTAATATTTTAGAACATGAAGTTTATTTTCTTTCACCTTAGGAATTAAATCTTAAGGTGGTAGTAGTAAGTCAAAAGGTATATATATATATATATATATATATATATATATATATATATATATATATACATGTACAACTTTTCTTAGTATAATTCTAGATTTCTCTCCAAAATGGTTGAATCTCTTCACAGTTCCACCAACAATGCAGGAGTCCCTATTTTTCTACATCCCCTACAAAATTTGTAATTTTGCCCTTTTATCATTTTATTCAATCTGATGTGTGTGAAATGATATGTCAGAATTATTTTGATCTGAATTTCTCTAATCAATTGTGATTTAGAGCAATTTTTCATATACTTATATATGGCTTATAAATATATACATTCTAATATATAACCCCCAGCTGAAATTTTTGTACATTAAATGTATTAGGAATGCTTGAACATAAGTAGGGAGATGATATGAAGTGCAAATCAGCATATTTTGTTCTGATTACATTTAGCTATCTCTGATTAAAATATATCTATGAAAGTATACACATATATGTATGTATTCATGTATATATATATATATATATATATATATAACATATGTGGGAATGTACACAGAAAAAATTCATAGCATGAGAGGTACAGTTAGGTTATCTGAAACTTGGACAGAGAAATCACATTAGTGAGATCAGATACATCAAATAATCAAAATTAAATTTGGAAACTAAGGTAGAAAATTTATTCATGCTGTTTTAATTTTGCTTACACTAAAGAAAATTCACAGAAGAGAGAAAGTAAAGATGGTATGCTCCAATCTGCATTCAAACTGTTACCATTTTTTGACTAATAATGAATTGGAGAATGGCTCATTTTTATATATTTGACAAAGTTCTCTCTCTATTTTTATATATGAGAACTATCAGAAAAACTATCTATAAAATTTTCCCTAACTTATTGCTTTCCTACTACTCTTGGCTACATTAGTTTTATTTGTACAAAAACTCTTCCATTTATTACATTCCAAATTATCCATTTTATATTTCACAATACTTTCTTTCTCTTGTTCATTCATGAATCTTTCTGTTATCCATAAAGCTGATGGGTAATTTGTAATATCTCCCCTTGTAACTCAGTCATGTATCCATTTTGATCCTATCTGGATAAAGGTGTGAGATATTGTTCTACATCTAGTTTCTACCAATCTGCCTTTCACTTTTACCAAGAAATTTCATCAAGTGTACAACCTTATTCCAAAAATTCAGAATTTACATTTGTCAAACAGATAATATCTTATTCCTTAGACATTTTCTCTTTCCCTTGTTAAAGAACTCCCAATGACTTGTATTTTCTCTAGGACAAAGTACAGTACTTAGATTTAAAAAAATGTTTTTCAACCTGACTTCATTAATCTGCCATGGTTTGATTGAGAATTTATCATTCAAAGAAGACTGGATAATTTTTTAAAACACCAAATGATTGCTAAATTTATATTTGGGGGAAGAGATTGAATTAAGTACAATGAATGTTTTGTAATACCAATTTCTAATTTCATATTTTTATCATTTTATAGTCAAATTTCTATGAACACTGCTAGAATAGAATAGCATGAAGAAATTTTCTACCCAAACTTAATTTACCTTGTCCAATATTTCACGTATCTATGATGTCATTAATGGGATCCTCAATCCAAGGCGTAAATAACAACTCAATTATACTGCTTATCCTCTGCAATTTTTCTATGTGCATTCACACATGTTATGCATGTGCATAATACATATAGGTAAATACTTTCATAGACATAATTTTAGTCAGGTGTGGTTAAATATAATCAGTAGCAAAATGAACTGCTTTGCATTTCATATTATTTCCCTACTTATGTTCAGAAGTTGCTAAAAAATTTAATACACAAAAAAGAAGAGCAGCTGAGCGAAAGCAGGGAATAAGCAAATAGACTGTCATGATTTTAATAATAAACTTCATTTATCCAGTCAACTGCAATATTAAAAGAAGCAGATTAGTAAGAAAGCAGTCAAATAAATGAGAAAATAAATGAGAATTTGATTGTAGTGAAAAATGTTTGTAAACTTTGTTCAAGAGGTCCCTGAAAGGGATAAGAGGGTAACTTGGGAAACAGCAGTCATATGATGGAACCAGAGAACCTAAAACAAAAGTTCTAGAGCTTATCTCCATAAATTAGAGTATTAGAACAATAGATGTAAGGAAAATCAGAAGACTTAGGAAGTAACTATTGGGAGGAGTGGAAGAGTCTTCTCTGCTCCACTAACAATGAAATCACCTTCTCCTATAACTTAGATAATTTTGAAGCAGATTAAAGCTTCAGCACAGAACTCCAGTATTTATAATATTGTGTAATTATCAGTGAGAATGAGAAAGGTGACCTGTAGAGTGTTAGACTTGATTATATCTTCTATCTAGGATTAAGATAGAGTAATTTCTGACCAAGGAAGAAAAATTCAAAGAACCATACATAGCATTAGCAGCAGCCGCAGAAGCAATAAAAACAACAGGAATAAAGTGCTTCTACTTTATGCTTTATACTTATTAAGGGTCTACAAGAAAGTAAGGAATTTAAATCATAATAGCTACAACAGTGAGAAGCCCTAAATTTAATCTTTTACATTCTAATTATTGCAACAGTCTTAATGATAGCAAGATTTCTAGTCCATTAATTTTGTTTTAATAAAACAATTTTTTTTGTTTTTTGGGTTAATAAAAAGTGAAATTTATATTTTTGTAATACGGAAAGTAAGATGTTTTTCTGACATTTCAGAACTAAATACTTTAGTTTTTTAAAAAAATTATCATTTTATTTTCTCTGTGTTACATATTGATATAATTTTTAATAATCATTTTCTGACATTTTGCAAACCTCCCTCCTTCCCATCCCCTCCCCAAGAAGGCATATATTGCAATAGAGGTTTTACATGTGTTATACAATCAGAACCAAATCTTTTAAGTGATTTAAAATAAAAAAGGGATGTCTCTTGAGATGGGTCATTGAAACAGATTACTTCTCTATCCTGAAAGTGCTTAGCACAGGGCCTGACACAGTATGTGCCTTATTGATATTTCTTCCCTTTCTCCTTTCCCACAAGTGGGTATCTCTAACCCAGAAGAAATGCAACATTCAATATCTCAATTTATTTTAGGGGACAGAATCCACAGTTGGAGTGATAGGGCATAAATTTTTTTTTAAAGACTGGAACACCTTTGCTATTTTTTCAAGCACCAATGATATTCCAGGCACTACACTAAGCATTTTAAAATGTTATCTCATTTGATCTTTACAATAAACCATATTATCTCCATTTTACAGTAAAGGAAATTGAGGAAGAGAGAGATTAAGTAAGCTACCCCAGGCCATTCATCTAGCAAGTGTCTGAAGCCAGATTTGAACTTATCTTCATAACTCTAATTCCAGGGCTCTATCTGCTGTTCCACATTGCTCTCCAGTTCTGGGTGGATATCCCCCTAACCTCTTGATCGCCCTTAACAGTACAGTAACCTTAGCTGGTACACTTGGTTCTTTAACAAAGGCATTTACTCATATGAAATAAAAAGAATAGTAGTTTTTCTAATGAAATAAAAAGAACAGTAGTTTATATTTATATATATATATATATATATAGTTTTTTTTTTTTACTCACAAAGCTAGGGTAAATACACCCAGATGGATTCATGGCAAGGAGAATGCCAACAAACTTAAAGTATGAAGTAAACATACAAGAAACATGGCAGGGAAAAGAAGTGGCTATAGCCCACGTACAACTCCTCAGTGTTGACGTTCCTCAAGAAGGTATCAGTGTCTTTTTTTTTTTCTTGTTGGAATGGATGGGTTGCTCTACATCTGAGCAAGACTGGCTAAAGAAAGGACACCAACTCTCTGAGTTGTGCAATTGAACTGGTTTTGCTCCTTTTAGGACAGTCTTGGTTGAAGGGGTTAATTTTGGCTGACTTAAAAAGGTTTCTGGAATGTTCTGCTGGTTTATACCCAAGCTAGGTTACTGCTGGCCTGGGAAAGGTGGCATTCTCTGCTGCCAGCATACAGTTGATTCTCTGGGGTTGGGCACATTGCTTTGCTCAAGAGTTGCTATGGTTGCTACTGGGCTTTTCTCAGATTATGGCATCTCTCCCATAGAAGTGAATCTTCTGGAGTCCCTAGGATCACTCTTTAATATTAAGGTATACTTTTTTAATCACCTTTGGCCAGACCTTTGCTTATTGGAGTGGCAATGTGTTCTTTTCAGTTGAGAGTGTTAACAGCATTCTTTTCAACTATAATACTAGAGTACTTTTTCATTTACAGCAAAGATGTTTAACCCAGAAGTGGAAAAAGTCTTCCTTTTGTCATTTCTGAACAGGGAAGCAAGAGTTCCTGGTTCAAAGGCAGTTCCTTCCATAGGGTTAAGTAATACATTTTGGTTTAAAAACTTCAGTCTCAGTTTAGTCAATTATATTTCCTAGACCCTTTTAGGGATCCTTGGCAAATGGATATTCTTTGACAAAGGTATAAATATAGTCTGTGCCCTAGAGGCAAGGCCTTTTCTAGCTTCTTCATATACAAATTAACTATATTTAATTGAAAACTTTTATTTAATTAATTACTTTAGAATAATTTCCCATGGTTACATATTCATGTTCTTTCCCTCTCCTTCCCCACCCCCATAGCCAACAAACAATTTCACTGGGTTTTACATGTGTCATTGATCAGGACCAATTTCCATATTATTAATATTTGGACTAGGATAATCTCTTACAGCCTACATCCTCAATCATATCCCCATCAACTCATATGATCAAGCAGTTATTTTTCTCCTCTGTTTTTGCTCCCACAGTTCTTTCTCTGGATGTAGATAGTGTTCTTTGTAATAAGTCCCTCAGAATTGTCCTGGATCATTGCATTGCTACTTGTAGAGAAATCCATTACATTTGATTGTCCCATAGTGTTCCTTGTTCCCCTGGTTCTGTTCCTCTCACTCTGCATCACTTCCTGGAGGTTGTTCCAGTCTCCATGGAATTCCTCCACTTTATTATTCCTTTTAGCACAATATTATTCCATCACTATCACATACAACAATTTGTTCAGCCATTCCCCAATTGAAGGGCATCCCCTCATTTTCCAATTTTTTGCCACCACAAAGAGCACAGCTATGAATATTCTATTACAGGTCTTTTCCCTCATTATCTCTTTGGGGTATAAACCCAGCAGTGCTATGGCTGGATCAAAGGGCAGATAGTCTTTTAGAGCCCTTTGTGCATAGTTTCAAATTGTTCTCAAGAATGCTAGATCAATTCACAACTCCACCAGCAATGAATTAATGTCCCTACTTTGCCACATCCCCTCCAGCATTCATTACTTTCCTTTGCTGTCATGTTAGTCAATCTGCTAGGTGTGAGGTTTGATTTGCATCTCTCTGATTATAATAGATTTAGAACACTTTTTCATGTGCTTTTTGATAATTTTGATTTCTTTACCTGAAAATTGCTTATTCATGTCTCTTGCCCATTTATCAGTTGGGGAATGGCTTGTTTTACAAATGAACTATTTAATTAAGCCTCAAGTATAGAATATTTGTTTTACATCTCTCCTTTACATTTCAATGTCTCTTTATCTTTTTACCCCCTCCCCCCAAGACCTGGAGCTTTTAGTGAACTCACAGCTGGGTAAATGAAGAAATACCACCTGATCCTTAAATTGTTTCAGGAAAATCTTGAAGATTACCTGGCAAGATAAGGAACTGAATACTAAGGTAATCTCCAGAGTTGATCTGCTAAGCATTCAAGCTTTATTGCAGAGCTTAAATGCAGGCTTTCCCAAAAGAATATTTTATAGAGAATTGTCACAAGGTAAGCATATGCATGGTCCTCAGAAGAATTGATACAAGGACACTTTTAAGGTATCTTTGAAGAACTATGGCATTGACAGTGACATAAGAGACATTGGCACAGGACTTCCCAGCTTGGTGTGCCCTCATCAAAGAAAATGATGTGCTCCATAAGCAAAGCACAAGTGTAGAAGCCCAAAGGAAATGTGAGCTGTGCAAATCCTTGAATGTTCTAATGGACTACTTGTGCTGAATCTATTGTAGTGCCTTCTGAATTTGAACTCATATTGGACTAAAACCACAATCAAACACATTGTACTCTTCACCAACATCATAATGTCATTAATCCTCTTTGAAAATGAAGGACAAACACCACCACCTGGATATTCTATTATAATATAACCACCAAACTTATCCGTACTCTTTCAAGATTTTTTTTTATTTGTGAATGTAATAAACATGTTTTCATGGAATAAGATCTTCCTTCATGTTGATAATAAAACACTAAAAAATGAGGCCCAGAACAGAACTGATTCAGCAAGAGACTTCTTTCCAAATTAACATTGATCTACAAAACAATAAATAATAATAACAATAGCTAACATTTTTATAGCACTGATTATGTGCCAGACACTATGGTATATACTTTAAAATTCTTCCATTCAATCATAACAAGAATCCTGGCAGGTAGGGGCCATTATTATCCTTATTTTATAGGTGGTAAAATTAGAGCAAAAAGAGGTTAAGTGACTTGCTCACACAGCTAGTATGTGTCTGAGGCCAGATTTAATATAGTCTTCCTGACTCGAAAACTGGTGCTGCCTACTTGCCCTAAACAAATATACTTGGGGCAAGATTCATAGAGGTATGAATCTACATATATGTAAGACTCATTATTTCTTCACTTTATCTAACTGGGTGACCCCTTTCCAACTTATCTAACAAGATAGCATGTTCAATTTTATTAAAAGTCCTGCTCCAATCCAAATATTCCATGAATAAAAATGTGGTTCCCCTGATTTATCAGTCTAACAGTCTTCTGCATCAGTACTTTAAGGATCTGTAATTTCATTGACATGAGAATGCTTTCTATTGATCATAACCCTCTAAGGTAGGAACCATCTGTATTAGAATCCCTGAAATATAGTCCATGCTCACCCTTAATTCTGCCATCCCTCTATCTCATCAAGAAATCTGTCCCTATGACTTTACTGGTCTATGTTGTTAAAGCTAAACAAATTGATAATATCTTCTGATCCCCTGAATGCCTAAAGGAGACCAGATCTGAGGAGTCCATGTTTTTCAGAGTTGACAGACATTCCAATTCTATACAATTCTCTAGGCCCTACTGACCAGATGTGTTTCAATGAGTTGATGAGAAGCATCAAATCTATTTAAAGTGGGATTAATTTGGTGGTGTTAAACAACCTTTACAGGCCAAGGCTTAAGTAAGCCTTCTTTTGTAAACTGTTAAATGGTTTACAAATATGATTGATCCCCAATTTTTGCAGTGGTAACATTATTAGAAAATGTCTTGAAAGCAAAATATGTGAATGTTAATACATAGAATCTATAGTAAATAAGGGGTGTAGGTTCCCATGATCACCAAAAACTATAATCTTTTATAAGATATAGCTAAAATTACATGTGTCTGTATAAATTCTTTATAATAAACATTAATTCTGTTAATATATACATTTCCTAATACAGTAACCATACATAAAATTCAGTACAGAAAATAAAATTGGTAACATGCAAAACATTCTTTCTTGCTAGTAACTGCCTTGAATTCTATGATGTTTCTTGCTAATATCCTCCTAAAAATCCAACACTGCTTTCAAATACTTTACATACCAAATGAAATCTACAGCACCTTAAATACTGTACAGTCAATAAAATTCCTAAAACTAAAAGATTTTTAACTTGATCTTACCCTCCACTGTGTCAGATGGCAGTATGAGGACATTGTGCTATATACACCATACTGCTCTAAATCTCTCTCCCAGAATTGCTCTCTGAAAACCAAAGAAGTTTCTGTAACTTTACTTACTCCTGTCAGAAGAAAGAGAAATTGGAAAGGTATTGATATTTATGAGGCAGTAGATGATGCCTGGTAGATTTTTAGTAACTATTTAAAAATAATAAAATTTGTAGTATAACTTATTTTCTATATATTCATGTTGATTCCTAAAGAATATTAATTCTATTTCCAAGTTCTCACAAGCCATATAGTAAATAAAATTTCCTTCTGGAATTTTTGTTGTAATGGATATAAGCCTTAGTGATTTTCGGTTTGCAGAATCCATGCATGCCTCCATTTTTTGGTTCAATTGTGTCTGACTTTTCATAAATTCAGCTCTTCACGATCCCATAGTAAACTAGTGCTGCCTATAGGATTTTTTGGCAAAGATACTAGAGGGGTTTACCATTTATTTCTCCAGTGGTGAAGACAAACTGAGGTTAAGTGACTTGCTCAGGGTCACACAGCTAATAAGTATCTAAGGTCAGTTTTGAACTCAGGTCTTTGTAACTCCAAGCCCAGGACTCTACTTTCTGAGACATATACATAATTGTTATAGCTCCCCTACTGAAAAAAAAAAAATATATATATATAGTTAAAGACATATAGATTGATAGATAAAATAAGTACCTCTCCTATTGTTTATAGTTCCTCAATTACTGATACCATTTCCTTAATCATATCTGCATTTTTTTTATACTTTGGCATGTAATTCATAGGAACTAGAAATGAACTCACTTAAAGCCATTAGGAGGTCCCCTACAATGGCTTCACAGCTTTTGCTCTTCAAATTCCCTTTTAATCATGTTTGCTTACTCTTTACAGTTTGAACATTATTCTTCTTGACAGAAAAGACAAAGCAAAACTTAGGTTGAGTAGCTGTACTTTCCCTGTGTAATCTGTTAGCATTAGATGTTTTGTTGCAAGCAATTTATTACCCCTTACCTTACTCAAATTGTTCTAAACATACCTGAAGAAAAAGAAGAAAGTCTAGGGGAAAAAAAAAGAAAAGTGTGAAGGAAAAATTCTTTTAATTGCTTTTCTGCCTCTTTTTGTGTGGTCAAGCTTACTGCATTTTGAGTTTTGGCCTTTATTACTATTTTTAATAAGTACCCATAACAACTTGAAAAAGACTTCAGTTTTATCTGAGATAATTTCCACTATAAGTCTCTTGAAAGGTATAATCGTAGTGCAGAGACACAGTATCTTCCCTCAAACCTCCAGGGCTCTTTGCAGTTCTGCAGTATAGCCACACATTTGAACTGAGTTAAAGGAGCCCATAAATCATAAAGGTTTTATGTTCTCCACTAAAACCAGGACAGAATTGGAATCAGGTTTTAAATGAATTTGCACTTAAGGCTGAATGAATTACTTGAATTGCTCTGTAGGGATACTAATTTCATGGAACCTTCTTCCTTTATAATAAACAACAAAATTAAAGTAGTTCCAATTTCTAAATCTGTTTTGTCTTCAGTGACTGTGCTTTGCTATACCCAAAGACCAAAGGGATGGTGAGTTACCTCGTGAATGCCAAGCACTACTGATCTGTCCATAGATCTAAGTTCTTTATTACTCAAAAACTGCATAAAATTGCAAGGCCACATATTGGTGTATAATGGTTCAAAATATTACTTCCCTTCCTTCCTTTTGAATTGTACAAATTTCATGACAGACTGAATATATGCGGGACTATCTACCTTATTTACCTATAAATTTTCCACACACTTATTTCCTTTTCTTCTTTCACTCCCCCTTTTGCTAAGGAAACTTTTTTCTTCCATGTAATTACAGTCCTCTAAGCTAATATCAGAGGCAGCAGTTCTGAACATCTGAACTCTAAATAAGAACAGTTGGAAAGGTACAACTATTGAATTGAAAAATAGCAAAAGGCATTTGTTGATTGCTTATAATTTACAAGGCATTAAGTACTGAAGGAGTTAGAAAGAAATATAAGAATGGATGCTAACCTTCAAGAAGCCTCTGATCTTTTTGGCAGAATAAGATATCAGTCACAAAAAAAAAAATGATAAATAACAATAATAGATATTGTTGCCATTCATCATGCCTGACTCCTTGTGGCCTCATTTGGGATTATCTTGACAACAATACTGGAGTGGTTTGCCATTTCCTTCTTGAGCTCTTTTCACAGATTAGAAGCTTAGGCAAACAAGGCTAAGTGAGTTGACCAGGGTCACACAACTTCTAAGTGTATAAGGCCAGATTTCAACTCAGAAAAAGGAACCTTCCTAACTTCAGGCACAACATTATACCTACTGCACCACAATACTGAAATGATGATTCATATAGTAAATGCTATAGGAATTCTTTTTTTTTTTTGAAAATTTTATTTAGTCTAGAATGTTATTTCTTGGTTACAAGAATCATATTCTATTGCCCCTCCCCTTCCTCCACCCTTCCCAAAGCCCACATGCAATTCCACTGGGTTTTGCATGTGTCCTTGATCAGAATTTATTTCCATGTTGTTGATGTTTGCATTAGGATGTTCATTTAGAGTCTAAATCCCCAACCATGTCCCTATCAATCCATGTAATCAAGCAGTTGTTTTTCTTCTGTGTTTCTACTCCCACAGTTCTTCCTCTGAATGTGGATAGCGCTCTATCTCATAGATCCCTCTAGGTTATTCAGGATTACTGCATTGCCACTAATGGAGAAGTCCATTACGTTCGATTGTACCACAGTGTATCAGTCTCTGTTTACAATGTTTTCCTGGTTCTGCTCCTCTCACTCTGCATCATTTCCTGGAGATTGTTCCAGTTCCAATGGAATTCCTCCATTTTATTATTCTTTTTAGCACAATAATATTCCATCACCAACATATACCACAATTTGTTCAGCCATTCCCCAATTGAAGGGCATCCCCTCATTTTCCAATTTTTTGCCACCACACAGAGCGCAGCTATGAATATGTACAAGAGTACATGTATTTTCCTTATTATCTCTTTGGGGTACAATTCCACCAGTGCTATGGCTGGATCAAAGCTTAGACAGTCTTTTATCAACCTTTGGGCATAGTTCTAAATTGCTCTCTAGAATGGTTAGATTAATTCACAACTCCCCCAGCAATGCACTAATGTCCCAACTTTGTCACATGCCCTCCAGCATTCATCACTTTCTGTTGCTGTCATATTAGCCAAGCTGCTAGGAGGTACCTCAGAGTTATTTTGATTTGTATCTTTCTGATTATAAGAGATTTAGAATACTTTTTCATGTGCTTATTTTTTATTTTAATTTTTTAATTTTTTATTTGGATTTTACATTATTTATTTATTTTTTATTTCTTTATCTGAAAATTGTCTATTCATGTTGCTTGCCCATTTATCAATCGAAGAATGGATTAATTTTTTGTATAATTGATTTAACTATTTTTAAATTTGAGTAATTAGATCTTTGTCAGAAGTTTTTGTTATGAAGATTTTCCCCCCAATTTGTTGCTTCCCTTCTTATTTTGGTTGCATTGGTTTTGTTGGTACAAAACCTTTTTAATTTAATATAATCAAAGTTATTTTACGTTTTGTGATTTTTTCCAACTTTTACTTGGTCTTAAAATCTTTCCTTTCCCAAAGATCTGATGTATACTATTGTTTGTTCACCTAATTTACTTATAGTTTCCTTATTTATATTCAAGTCATTCACACACTCTGAGTTTATCTTGGTGTAGGGTGTGAGATGTTGATACAAACTTAATCCCTCCCATACTGTCTTCCAATTTTCCCAGCAGATTTTATCAAATAGTGGATGTTGGTCCCCAAAGCTGGGATCTTTGGGCTTATGATAGACAGTCTTGCTGAGGTCACTTACCCCAAGTCTATTACACTGATCCTCCTTTCTGTCTCTTAGCCAGTACTATATTGTTTTGATGACCACTGCTTTATAGTGCAGTTTGAGATCTGGGACTACAATTCCTTTGTATTTATTATTATTATTATTTCCCTGAATATCTTTGATCTTTTGTTCTTCCAAATCAACTTTTTTATGTTTCTTTCTAATTCAGAAGAAAAAAGTTTTTTGGAAATTCAATGGGTATGACACTAAATAAGTAAATTAATTTGGGTAGGATTATCATTTTATTATGTTAGCCCATTTTACCCATGAGCAATACATATTTTTCCAATTGTTTAGATCTAATTTAAATTGTGTGGAGAGTGTTTTGTCGATGTGTATATATATAGTTCCTGTGTTTGTCTCAACAGATTGATTCCTAAGTATTTTATATTGTTGAGGGTGATTTTAAATGGAATTTCTCTTTCCAATTCTTACTGCTGAGATATGTTGGAGGTATATAGAAATGCTGATGACATGTGAATTTATTTTGTGTCCTGCAACTTTGCTAAAGTTGTTGATTATTTCCACTAGCTTTTTTCTTGATGCTCTAGTATTCTTTAAGTAGACCATCATATCTGCAAAGAGTGATAGCTTGGTTTCCTCGTTACCTATTTTAATACTTCATTTTCTTTTTCTTCTCTAATTGCTACTGCTAGTGTTTCTAGTACAATGTTAAATAATAGAGGTGATAATGGGCTACCTTGTTTCTCTCCTGATCTTATTTGGGGAGGCTTCTAGTTTATCCCCATTGCAGATGATATTAGCTGATGGTTTTAGATATATACTGTTTATTATTTTTAGGAAAGGCCCTTCTATTCCTATGCTGTCTAGTGTTTTCAATAGGAATTAGTGTTCTATTTTTTCAAAGGCTCCTGCATCTATTGAGATAATCCTGTGATTTTTGTTGGTTTGCTTTTTGATATGGTCGATTATGTGGATGGTTTTCCTAATATTGAACTAGCCCTTCCTTCCTGGTATAAATCCTACTTGATCATAGTGAATGACCTTCCTGATCACTTGCTGGAGTCTTTTTGCTAGTAACCTGTTTACGATTTTTGCATCTATGTTCATTAGGGAGATTGGGCTTTAGTTTTCTTTCTCTGTTTTTGACCTGTCTGGCTTTGAAATCAGTACCATATTTGTGTCATGAAAGGAATTTGGTAGAACTCCTTCTTTGCTTATTATGTCAAAAATTTTGTATAGTATTGGGATCAGCTGTTTTTTGAATGTTTGATGGGAATTCTAAAGGGAGATCTTTAGGCAGGGATGATCAGAGAAATCTTACTGACGAGGTAGATTTTGAGATGTGTGAGATACAGTATAAAGAATAATATATTTGGAATAAAAGGAATTGGATTTGTATCTTCAACTTTGCAGTACATAAAATATTGGGCAATTCACTTTCACTACCTTTCCTTCAAGTTTCTTTATCTATATAATGATTGTGTTTGAAGTAGATCAGAAAATTTTAATCTGTTTCATATTTTTTCAAAAAAACAAATTTCCAAAAAATATTATAGCCATAATTTAGAATAATTACTTTCCTTTAATCATATGCATTTAATTGTATGCATTTAAAAAGCTTATTTTGAGAGTAAATCCATGAATTTCTCCAGCATGGAGAAAGGGTCTTCAAAACAACAAGGTTAAGTAGCATACAACTAGATAATTTTGAATGTTTCTTTGATATTTCTTAGGTTCCAGTCAATTATCATGTTTAGCTATGTTTTCAAGAGATCAGATCTAGGGATAAAGCACTGTATTTCAGTGGCAAAAGATTTAAGTATAGTAAATTATTAAATACTAATGAGGGTACATATTACAAATTTGCTATCAATTATCAAAAGTCTCTATCTGCTATCCTTGCTTTCATAGGTTCAGAAATGAAGGAGATTTTCATCAGATCAGAGAATTTAGAAAGCTGAAAGAACTTAAAAATAATCTGGTTCAATTTCTTCATTTTTCATGAAGAGACTGGATCCTGGAAAGGTTATATTATTTGCTAAAAATCATATTCCTAGTTTGTACTGGAATCAAGTCTAGGATGCAAATCTACTCTTAGGTCAAATGCCATCACTCCACCATAGTACCTTCTTGGTCTAAAGTAAAATTCTATTGCTATGAGCAGCACAGCACAGTGGAGAGTACTGGGTCTTTGAAGTAAGGAACATCTGGGTTCAAGTCCTATCTTTTGCCATTTTTAGGTGACTGGTCAGTGAAGTTGTACAGTGGATATAATGTGTAGCTGGAAGTCAGGAGGACTCATCTTCCTGAGTTAAAATCTGGCCTCAGGAACCAACTAGGATAAGTCACTCAATACTGTTTGCCTCATTTTCCTCATTTACAAAATGAGTTAGAGAAGGAAATAGCAAACCATATTAGTGTCTTTGACAAGAAAACTCCTAACAGACTCACAAAGACTCAAATAGGACTGAACAATAATGAATGTGACTATGAGCTGGAAGCTTAGCCTCTCAGCCTCTGCAGGAAATTCTCTACATCTAATACAGTCCATCAATTGTTGAACTGTTTTGGTGAAAGGACGTTCCACAAGTCAGTAATATTATAGGTCTAAGCTCCTCCTTTAAAAAATGCAAAGCTAATCACTCCAGGAAAAACGGACTGTCTGAAAACATTTAAACTTTAAAATCTCTTTGGGAAAAAAGGAGGTGACATTTTTAAGGAAATTGTATCTATTATTTTGCTTTTCTTTCTCTCCTACCATTTTAAACAGACATATTATTACTGTCTGTCATAGTGATAGAGAGATGAAAAAAAAAACCCAAGAAGAGTTTTTTTAAGTCTTTAAATTTGATTTTTAAAAAAAGATACTAAAAGTTTCATAAAATAAATCTCTAAGTCAATATAACTATAACCACTAAACTTGATAGGAACTAATATGAACCTATATTTTTATTGGAAGTGTCCTACTTATTCTTATCTTTTTTTCCGATAAAATCAAGAGAAAATTATTGGATTCCAAGATTCGCTATAAAATCTCTTCCAAGAAAAGTAGAGGTAGGTGCTAGTGAGTAATATAGCTTTAGGTCTCTGGGACTTAGTTTCTCTCTGTCTCTCTGTCTCTGTCTCTGTCTCTGTCTCTGTCTCTGTCTCTGTCTCTCTCTGTCTCTCTCTGTCTGTCTCTGTCTCTTCTCTTCTCTCTCTCTCTCTCTCTCTCTCTCTCTCTCTCCTGCAAAAAGGATAAAAGAAATGAAGCTAAAAATATAAATTGGGAACTTTAAGGTTAGATCTTATGTCCAGGTGATGTACCACAGCCATCCTGGTTAGATAATAATTATAAGCTTTCCCTTTAAGGAATTTTCACTTATAAAATATACCCATATAAAATTTTCACATGCACATGCTTTATCTCCACATTTTTATTTTCTTTTTGCCTTCTCAGTCCATTGTGCAGTAAAAGGAGGACTTAGTTTAGAATCAGGAGATAAAGGCTGCTGCCTAAAGAGATTGTGCCAGTTTAGGAAGGTACTACACTTCTTCATCTGAAAAATAAAAGAATTGGATTAGACAATCCCTCAAGACTTCCTAGATCTATGAATTTTATGCTAATGCCCAAATACTTTGTTGCTAAGCCCTTAGAATGTCATTGAAAGATGAAATATTTATTGAGAAAGTTTTAGAAATGATTATTAATATTTAACGGGTTCATAAAAGCCTGTGTTATTAAAATGCTAATACTTCATCATTCTCACTTCATGTTATATATATAGAAAAAAAGCTCACTTTATATTTTATAAAATCCAAAAAAACTCATGGACTGAATCATGGGAAAGAGAGAAGCATGGGACTGAGTGAATAGCAACATTTTTCTTTAAGATACACTGGGGGGAAAAAAGAGGAAAACCTATAGGTTGGTGGAGGGAGACACAAAAACCTTATTATTGAAATTGAATTCAATATTGAAAATCAATGTAAGCAAATAAATGTCTATTTTTAAAGCCTCATTAAGAAATTGTGATGTAAAAAATTAAAAATGGGGGACAGATAGGTGGGTCAATTGATAGAAGGCCAGGACTAGAGATGGGAGGTTCTGAGTTCATATCTGACATTAAATAAATCTTCACTATGTGATACTAGGTAAGTCACCCCCAATTGTTTAGTCCTTATCACACTTCTTTAAAACCAATACTTAGGATGAATTCTAAAATGCCAGATAAGGATTTTTAAAAATCAATAGCCAGTAGCTGTGGGTGAGGAAAAAATTTTAAAGCTTTCTTGATAGCTTCTCAGACAGTGTTAGTGTGTATACTGGTATAAAACTATACAATTTTTTTAAAAGTGGCCTATGGGGGAGGAGGGGAACATTTCCTTTTAACTCACTGGAAAAAGGACCAGTTTACCATTGTCAGAAATAATTCTAGTAATTTCTATTAATATGTATTAATTTCCATATGTGATCAATATTTGCTGGAATCAATCATATTAGTCACTTGAGTTCAATTATTTGGCCTTTTCTAGCTTGGTCTTTAGCTAGAAGTATGCTGTTAGTGCCAGATAAAAATGGTTATGAAGCATCTTTATTTTGAAAGGTTTACATAGGTAATGAAGAACCTAAAGTATCACTCTTTCCAGATGATATGGTGGTATACTTAGAGAATCCTACAAATCAACTAAAATGATCATGGAACTAATAACTTTAGCAAAGTTGCAGGATTCAAAATAAACCCACATAAATTATCAGCATTTCTATATATTTCCAACAAAACTCAGCAGCAAGAGTTAGAAAGAGAAACTCCATTTAAAATCACTTTAGACAATATAAAATATTTGGGAATCTATTTTCTAAGACAAACTCAGGAATCATATGAACACAACTACAAAACACTTTTCACACAAATAAAACTAGATCTAAAAAATGGAAAAAACATTAATTGTTCATGGATAGGATTAGCTAATATAATAAAAGTGACAATCCTACCTAAATTAATTTACTCATTCAGTGCCATATCTATCAAACTACCAACAATTCTTTTATAGAAAGAGAAAAAATATAATAAATTTTATCTGGAAGAACAAAAGATCAAGAATATCAAGAGAACTAATAAAAAAAATGTGAAGGAAGGTGGCCTAGCAGCACCAGATCTTAAACTGTGTTATAATACAGTGGTCATCAAAACAATATGGTACTGGCTAAAATATAGAAGGGTGAATCAATGAAATAGACTTGGGGTAAATGACAGTAGCCAGATAGTATGTGATAAAACCAAAGATCTTAGCTTTTTGTGAAAGAATTCACTATTTGATGAAAATTGCTGGGAAAATTGTAAAATGTCATGGAAAAATTGGGCTTAGATCAACATTTCACACTCTATACCAAGATAAAGTCAAAATGGGCAAGTAACTTTATGGGGAAATTATAAGTAAATTTGGTGAAAGTAGAACAATATACTTGTCAAATATATGGGAAAGGAAGGAATTAAAGACCAAGAAAGAAACAGAAAACATTACAAGATATAAAATGAATAATTTTGATTATATTGAATTAAAACCCAAACTAAATTAGAAGGGCAGCAAGAAACTGGAAAAATTATAACAAAAAACTCTGATAGAGATCTAATTTCTCAAATTTACAAAGAACTAAGACAAATTTACAAGAAATCAAGTCATTCCCTAATTGAGAAATGGTCAAGAGAAATGAATAGGCAGTTTTCAGATGAAGAAATCAAAACTATCAATAAGCAAATGAAAAAGTTTTCTTAATCTCTCCTGATTAGAGAAATGCAAATCAAAAGAACTCTGAAGAACCATATCATATCTAGCTGACTGGACAATATGATAGTAAAGGAAAATAATAAATATTAGAGGGGATGTGGCAAAATTGGAACAATAATGCATTGCTGGTGGAGTTGTGAATTGATCCAACATTTTGTAAGGTGATTTGAAATTATGCCCAAGGGCTTTAAAAGAATGCCAGCCCTTTGATCCAGCAATACCACTACTAGGTTTGTACCCCAAAGAGATAAAAAAGTAGTCATACAAAAATATCTGTAGCTTTATTCTTTGTGGTGGTAAAAAGCGGGAAAATGAGATGTACCTAAAATGGGGAATGACTGAATATATTGTGGCATATGATGGTGATGGAATACTACTGTGCTATAAGGAATGATGGTCTGCTTAATTTTTATATAGACTAGGAAGACCTTGATGAACTGATATGGAATGAAATGAGAAGAACCAAGAGAACATTATATACATACAGTAAATGAAACATTATGGGATAATCAAATGTAAATGACTTTGCTACTAGCAGCAATGCAATGATCCAGGACAATTATGAAGAACTTATGAGAAAGAATGTTATCCACATCCAGAGAAAGAACTGTGGGAGTAGAAATGCAGAAGAAAAACATAAGATTCATTGCCTGTTTATATGAGTAGAGATGATATGGGGTTTTCATTTTAAAAGATTACTCTATGACAAAATGAATAATATGAAAATATGTATTGAGTAATAATATATAATGCAATGAAATTTCTTGTCAGTTTTGGGATGGGGAGGAAGAGAGGAGAGAGAGAATATGGATCATGTGGCCTTCAAAATATTTAAAAATGAATATATTTAATTTTTTAAATTAAAAAAGATTACTCAATTACAAAAATGAATAATTTGGAAACAGATTTTGAGTGATAATATATATTTAAGCCAGCGAAATTGCTTGTCAGGTCTAGGAGGGTGGAAAAAAAAGGAAGGGAGATAACCATTTATCCATTCAACCATGGATAAAAATTTAAAAAGAAAGTTAAAAAAAATGCCTCAACTTAATGAATGACCATAGTAATTAAAAAAAAAACAATTTTATTGATATGGTAGATCTTTATGCATGGAAATATAATCTCTCTGAGACTAAAATTTTCTATTTATGTTCTGGACTTTCTAAAAGTAATTTATTAATGAAAAATAAATCTGAATGTCTAATATATTAATCTTTGAGTTTTATTACATTTTTTTTATTCAGCATTTAGTTCTTGATAAACATTGCCCAAGGTGTTATGGGGAACACACCATTTCTTTATTCTTGGAAATTACATAAAGGCTAAACCACAAACATAGATAATTATAATATACAACATGACATGGTGGGTAAATTAGAGAATTACCAAACAAAAGGGCCCTAGAGGGAATTTTGTTACTGTTCAGGGAAAGGCTTCATGAAGAAGGCATGATTTGATTTGGATTTTATAGGAAGGGTATAAATTCAACAAGCAAAGGAGGAGATAAAATAAGTACAGTAAATAGCATAAGCAAACATATAAAGGCAAAAGGTAACGCTCAGCAGAAACCAATTCAGAGTTTGCATTTTAGAATGTTGACCTCTCATAGGACATTATAGATTATCTAATCCAGCACTCTTATTTAAGAGATGAGACCCATAATATGATACAGCTCATTAATCACAGAGCAAGGAACAGGCACCAGGTCTCCAGATCTAGGCCATATTTTTATCTAAGGTGGATGAAAGGGCAGGGACAGCATTTATATGGTGCCCACTCTGTGCCAGGTGACAAGTGAAGCATTTTTATTTTTTTTAAACAAATATTATCTCATGATCCTCAGAACAACCTTGCAATGGAAATGCTATTATTTTCCCCTTTTTACAGTGGAGGAAACTGAGGCAGGCAGCTGCCATGTGACTTGTTTAGGGTCAAGTATATAGTAAGTGTCTAATTCTGGATTTGAATTCAGATCTTCCTGACTCCAAGCCTAGAACTCTAATTTACACCCATATATGCTCTACAATGTTGCTTCCCAGTAGCAGAACTCTGTAAACTTACCCTTATGATAGGCCAAGACTACTTGAGAATAAAGGAGTTGTTTTTTTTTTTATTGTACTGAGAAGAGATTCTGAATCATTGCTTAGGGAAGATATTTATCTTTTATAGAAATGCCTACATTCATAAAATATGATTTTGATTTTTTGTAAAGAACAAGAATGTAAAAAGAAGAAATATAACAATTGGGAGTTATGAAATAATATTTATT
Organism: Monodelphis domestica; assembly: GCF_027887165.1. Lineage (NCBI taxonomy): Eukaryota > Metazoa > Chordata > Mammalia > Didelphimorphia > Didelphidae > Monodelphis > Monodelphis domestica. Next base: position 386,373,623 of record NC_077229.1, read on the forward strand.
ATGGCTAGTTAAATTTCAAAGCATTTGATTTAAATAATAAAAGGGTACCATCCCAACCCTAAGTTTAATAAAAATCTAGGAGGCCTACAAAAGGCATTTGAGATTGAAATAAAAGATACCTGAGAAGTAAAACATTTAAAACTACATTAATCTCTGGCTATTTATAAACCTGACCAAAAAGTGTAACACAGAAGGAGGAAATTTATTAATGATTGAATATAGCCAACTGGAAAATATAGTTGAGTTTTAAAGGGAATGTGATGAGAAACACTAATTAAAGAAAAATACATAGGAGGGACATAAGATTTCATATTGGATTTATAGGGTTTAGATAAGTTGTTACACAGGAAAAGACTGTAAGATGCCAAAATATCAGAATGAAAAGTGAAAAATCAAGTCAGTTACATAGATGCTATGGTTATTTTCTTAACCTAGTGCTGATATTTTGGTTTTGAAATCCATTTACATGTTTTCTTAGTTTTGGCATAATAGGAATGATATTCAATGATATCTTCTAATTATTAGTCTGGCAAAAACATCTAAGATGTATGAAGGTTGAGACAATTAACAATCATCATTTATCAGTTAAAGAATCAGGAACTGGATCAGATCCAAAAAGAATCTTAAAAATGCCTTTCTTCAGCCCCCTAACACTGTAGATAAGGAAACAAAATCATGGTAATTTACTCATTTAGAATCAAATAAATAGATGCTGGAAGGATTAAAAGGAGAACCCAATTCCATTCCATTTAAACTTTACCTGGCAGAGCAGTGTCCTAGGTCCTGAGGGTACAGGGTAGGGAAGATGATTTGGAGTGTCCCTTGCCCTAAAAGCCATTACATTTAAGTAGAGAAGAAATTACATGGCCACAAAAATTAATAGAAAATGAAGTAAAACCCTTTCATGCACTAGAACATATGCTTAGAACATAAAACGAGGTGCAAAAAAGAAGCTGGCTATGAAGTTCCAAGAGGGAAGGACTCATCCTTCCTGAATCCCAGGCCAGGGTTGGGTTCGGTTTTGTGTTGTTTCCTACACAGTTCGAGTTCAATTTAAATCCAAAGTCAAATATTTATTAAACACCTACAGACTTCATGCCAGTCAGTGTGGCAGTTGTGGAGGAAATAAAGATGAAGAACAAATAAAGTACCTGCTCTCATCAAATGAAAACCACTTTTTCTTAGTTATTTATTAGAACAGCTTCGTGAAAAACAAACTCTTGCATTCTCTTACAAGAGTAAAGTAGTCCTTCCATCACTAAGAATTAGAATTGAAATACTTCTCTCTCTCCATCTCATTGAAGTCTCTACATGAAACTACAGAAGAAAAACATGAGCCTCAAGAGAAGTGAGTGCAAGAAAGGAAAGACTAGACAGCCTGAAAGAGAAATGTTCAAGGAGTAGCAGGGTTGCTCAGTGGATTGAGAGCCAAGACCCAGACATGGCAGTTCTTGGGTTCAAATCTGACCTCAGACACTATCTAGCCATGTGACTCTGAGCAAATCAATTCACCTCCCCCATTAACTTTCTGCCTCAAGATTGATACACAGGATTGGTTCTAAGTTGGAAGATAAGGGTTTTGTTTATTTGTTTGTTTGTTTTTTAAAAGAAGAAAGGGGTGCCATAAAGGAGAGACAGCCTGAAAGATAAATGCTCTTGGCTCCTTGGACTTTTCCCTCAGTAAAACACACATGCTTAAATTTTATTTCATTTTATCCCTTTAAGCAGTGCTATTACCTAGCTTATTTAGAAAAAAGAAAATTGAGTAAGAAATTAAAAGCAATGCCTTGCTTTCCTGGTCAAATACTTGGCTTTCTATGCCAGTTCTTAAAAATGTACAGTCTACAGTAAACTACATCAGAGCCAAAGCTTTTACAGTCACTGAGTACATCCATTTCCAATTATAAATAGGTGGGGAAGAAGAGATGAGTTGAGCTTTATTTGAATAAATACTATGAGAGTTATATTAAAGAATGTTTTTATACATTCAGAATGGACTGGGAATATGAATAGGAATTTGCATATCTGTATGTGGAGGTAGCTAAGTAGTTCAGGGGATAAAGCACTGGGCCAGAAGTCAGGAGGACTTGAGTTCAAATCTGGTTTGAGTCACTTCCTACCTGTATGCTTGAATAAGTCACTCAAACTTCTGTTTGCCTGAATCCCTTTGAGAAGAAAATGGCAAACCACCCCAGTATCCTTGCCAAGAAAACCCCATGGAAAGTATGAATATGACATGAAAAATCAGATGTGACTGAACAATATGTGTGCATGTCTGTGTGCACGTCTATGTGTATACATGTATATATGTATACATGCATGCCATTTGAATGTTTCTGTTTCTGTTTCTATTTTCTTTTTTCTTTTCTTTTTCTTTTATTTCAATAACAAACTTACACATAAATTTTCCAAAATTACATGATTTTTGTTGTCTCCCTTTCTTCTTCCCTCCCCCATTCCACATTTGACAAGCAATTTAAGCTGGATTGTACATCTATTATCACTCAAAACTGATTTCCATTTCATTCATTTTTGTGTGTGACATTCAGATGTTTCAGGCAAGTCTGACTCTTTGGAATCCTGTTTGAGATTTTCTTGGCAAAAGTACTGCAATGGTTTGCCATTTCCATTTCTTGTTCACTTTACAGATGAGGAGACTAAGGCAGACAGCATTAAGTGACTTGTCTAGCTAGGGTCATACAGCATCTGAGGCCATCTTTGAATTGAGGTCTTCTTGCCTCCAGCCCAGTGCTCTACCTAGGGAGGGAGACCTAACCATTTGTGCACACATGTGCCTCTGTAGCTAAGCGGAGACAAATCAGGCTAGGGTAGAAAGAGCCCCGACCTTGGCATCAAAGCCTGGCTCTAATAATCATTACCTAGATCACCTTTGGCAGCTTACATGACCACTCTCTGCATCTTCCACTATACATGAAGGAACTGAGCTTGCCAATGGCTAACCCTTTACAGTCAGTCTAACAAGTCTTGCAATTTTTTTAATCATATAAACACTTGCACAGGCAATCATTTACAGAGGAATAACTACCTCCATGAATGACTCTGTTGTGTTCTTCTATCAGGGCTTTCTTTGTCCCCTATTACCTCTTTACTTAAGATTCATTAAAAATAAATCCTTAAAGGACAACTATGTTGCCCAGTGAATAGAGGCAGAAGGTCCTGGGTTAAAATATGAGTTCAGACACTTCCTTGTGATATGTCCTGGGCAAGTCACTTCACCCCCATTACTGGATCCTCTATTGCTCTTCTGCCTTAGAACTGATACTTGGTATTGATTCCAAGATAGAAAATGAAATTTTTTTTAAATGAATAAATAGATAATCAGGCTCCAAGCTTCCAAGGCAAAACAAAATAGAACTTGTTTGATTACTCTTGAAGAATACAAATGTGAATTCAATCATAAATTTATGAAACACTGCATTGTGCTTCATAAGTAATGAACTTAATATCTGTGTATTCAAGAATCCCAGTGCTGTCAAACTTCTAAACAAAAACAGAGTTGCCTTAAGGCAAATTTAAGTATAAAAAACCGGATAAAGAATCACAACAGATTTTTCAAGAGATTCTTATTTCTGTCTTAGATTTAATAGCAAATATTGGTTCTAAGGCAGAAAGGTGGTAAGGGTTAAGAAAAAGGAGGTTAAATAACTTGTCCAGGGTCAAATAGCTAGAAAGTGTCTAAGGCAAGATTTGAATCTAGATGCTTCTGACTCTAGACTTGCCTCTATTTACTGAGCCAGGAAAGGAAATCCTTGGTTCTCTTTGTCTATTCTGAGTTTGCACTTGTGAAAAGGGAATCCTTTGTTCACTTTGCCTACTTGGAATTAACACTTTGGAATAACTCTAACTTAAGTACCCTTACTTAATACCTCACTAGACTGAAGACAGGATTAACTATCTTTTGTCTATTTGTGTCCCAAGTTAAAACTAAATGCAAATTCAGGCCAGTGAAGATTTTTTTCTTTATGAATTAGGATGGATAGGTTAATGGACCATATAATCTTAAATGGCTATCACCAACTAAACTGAAACTAGCCAAGATTAGATATGCTATTTCAAATTCTTTATTAGATTTAGTATTAGAGTCTTATCCATTATAGATTTACATATGTTTAATGAAGTGGATTTTATAATTACCTTAAATATGTGTCTTATTGCTCTAATTTTCCTATGTAGAATAAATTTATTAATAGGTTCTCTGGGTCAAAATATGAATATTTTTTCACTATTAATTTGTTATGAGCACATATTTATTGCATGGCCTTTATCTTCAGGTTGTATATGAATTTTGAGTTCTTTATTGTTATATGCTGTAAGATATTGGTCTAACACTAATTTCTGCCAGACTTAGTTAAAATTTCCCTAGTAATACTCATGAGGATATTTTCTAAGTAATTTGTATTCTTATGATTAAAGAATATTGAATTATTACTTTTTTTTTGAAAATTTTATTTAATTAGTCAATTTAGAATATTTTTCTTGCTTACAAGAGTCAAGTTCTTTACATCGCCTTCCTCAACCCCTCCTGTAGCTGTCCTGCAATTCCACTGGGTTTTACATGTGTCCTTGATCAAAACCTATTTCTATATTGTTGATGTTTACATTAGGGTGATCATTTAGAATCTTTATCCCCAATCATATCCCCATCGACCCATGTAAATTATTAATTTCAATTGTTTAATATTCTTTGCTTTCTTTGCTATAACCATTTTATTTTTTAAACAGTACAAATAGTTTTAATAATTACTGCTGCATAATATAATTTGAAGTCTGGAAGAAAATCCTCCTTTCCCATTCCACCCACCCCTATTATTTCTCTTGAGAGTTGAAATATTTTGTTATCTAAATAAACCATCATGTAAACAAATAGAGATAATTTTGTCTCTTCTTGGAGTACATTTTCCCCTTATTTTGTTTATTTTTTTCATAGTTTTAATAGAATATTACAGAAAGATGACCACAGGACAATTGTGTATCAACAATAAACTAAGGCACAAAGAAATAAACTTCAGCTGGCCAATATTATCAAATACTATTTGGAAGTCCTTAAATTTATTGTATTTAGAATTAGAGTGATTTGTCCATAGTAGATTTACATGATATATTTTTGAAGTTAATTTTATATTTACCTTAACAACAAATGTGTCTCATTGTTATCACTATAATATCTGGAAATATAGTTTGGAATTCTTTCAAGTATATTCACTTAACAAATCTGTTTCATATTTTACCTTCACAGCTTTGTCTAACAATTTGCCCATCAGGCACCAATCAATTTGGAAATCAAATTCCATAGTGAATATTCCCATCAGAATGACAAAGCAGTACTATAGGTCATGGTTTCAGAAGTCAGTTTTGACAAGTATCTCAAAATTACTAAATGGAAATGTCACATAAAAGGTAGAAATCATAGGCTTAAAATATTGAAATCTATTTTGTTTTATAATATGTAATGTTACCATATCCTTTGAGGTAAATATCGTAGCATAATATGAAATAAATGTTAAAATATTCTAAGCAGTTAGGCTAAAGCTGTGACCCTAAGGAGTTCGAATACTCCTTGCTCCCTAATGCCAATTCCACACTTTCCCTTTGCTGTCATCACTCATTAATTTTTCCTTTTGAAATTCACTGTTTATATCTAGTACCCAATCAAAATCTAGTAACTATTTTCTAACAATCCTTAGAACCGTCTCTTTCTGTTCTCAATGATTTCAGTGGCTACATTACACTCTCTTCTCTTTAATTCCTGCCAATATACATATCAATACTAGTAAAGTACCTTATTTTCCAAGTTCTTCATATTACTTATTTCACATGACTTACTTCATCCCATTTCATCCACAAGAAAAGATGGGTATACCCATGATCTTCCCATCATCCACAAATATATCACTTCCATGTTCATTAACTCTGAATGTTGACTTATATCACCATAATCGATTATTATTATTATTATTCCACTTCTTCCTCTTCCTTTCAACCCCAAACTGTACTCTTTATCCTCAAAGTTCTTCAACCCTTCAGATATTTTACAAGCCAATTTTAAGTAGCTACTTTCTCCTCCTTTTGGAATTAAGTAAAAAATAAAATGCAAATTCAGGACAGTAAATATGTTTTATTTACGAATCAGAACAAATTCTTCATTAAATTCAATATGGATTAGAGTTGCAGGATCAAGGACATTGATTTTGAGTGAGGACTCATTGTAGGAAGATGACCAGAATGTATTATGGTTGCATTTATAGCCACCACAACTTGTATTAAAGCACAAAACAAACAAACAAACCTTGAATGGCCATTGGTATAAAGGACTACTTCAAATTTCTTAACTTGACTGGATTTATTATTATTGTGTCTTATCCAGAGTAAATATAGATAACATTTGTATTGAAATTACTTTTAAAATTTATCTTGACTCTAAGGACTCAATAATATCATTCACTTACAATTACAAAAATTTTTGGAAACAATTTTTTAAAAATGTGCAGAAATGGAAATATGTAAAATGTCCATAATAACTTGAAGACCTCTGCAAGCTTTTCCAACTCATATTTCATGACTTTAAAGGTCTGTTATAGAATTTTGTTCATTAGGAAAGAACAAAAAGAGCAAGGTTATTAATTGTGCTTTAGCTTATAATTTCCTCTCAAAGAAGTAATGGTAATTTTTTATTTAAAGAACAGTATTTTGTCTTTATGTTAGCTGAATTACTATGATATTTTGTACAAATAAAAATATGTTTTCATCCATAATTAGATTTAAATTTCAAAATTCTTTCATTCCCCAATAGGAAGCCAAACTGAGGTAACAAGATTACATAGCTTTGAGAAGTATTATTTCTGGTTTTACAAAAAGAGAAAGAAAGACATGTGAGTATTAAAAGCCTAACCTTGTCCAGGTATGGAGTTGTTAATTTTTTCTTTCTTTTTACAGATATTACTCAGTGTCAATTTTGGTTCTTAGCATAACAAAAAGACTTCTACTACTTTTGTGTTTCCTCAAAAAGCTACTACTTTCAATTTTGGTTCTCCTTTACAAAAATCTCATTCTTATAAAGCTTATTATGTACATTATTCACTAGACTCCCACTGCTTAATAACTTGGGAAGAATTTTATAGCCTAAATGACATGTTTATAAGTAATTCCACCAATAGTTACACTATCAAATTTGGCAACAATTTCTCTCCCCACTTCCTGCCCAATTCTCTGCTTTAAGGAGATTTTCATTCTCTCTCTCTCTCTCTCTCTCTCTCTCTCTCTCTCTCTCTCTCTCTCTCTCTCTTTCTCTCTCTCTCTGTCATTTTCTCTCTCTCTCAATCCATCCATCCATCATTTATATCTATTCATAAACATATACAAATGTGTGTATATGCATAAGCATGCATTCACATATATGTATATATAATTATTACATGTCTACATGTATGCATATATATTTACTTCAATGTACTCAAATTCCTATAAGCACACACATATTTTTCACTCTAAATGATCAATCTTATGTATGAATGTTTTCCTCAAAAAGCCTGAAAACATTTGTCTTTCTATCTTTGTGTCTAGACATTTGTGTATTTCTCCTGTTCCTCTTTAGGAGTGATATATGCGCTATATTTTCACTTTTTGTGGTCAAAGAAGGATACCATTCTAATGATCTCCCATCCCAAGTTTTAATTCATATTAATGGCCCATGAGGTGATTTGGGGTTTTTTCTTTGATAAAAATTAAACTGATGCAAGGAGACAGGTGGGTATTGAAATGTTCTGTGGCACCCATTATTATTGGCAAAAATAAAATTTCTATATAGCCTACATATAATCATATTACCTTTAAACGTTTATCAATAATGTCTGAAATTAACTGGGCATAGAATACTGTTGCTAATAACCTTATGTCCTGTTGAGGGCATGTTGGAATTCTATCTGCCTTGGTTCAATTGTCAGATCACTAGCCCTTTCCCTCACTTGGCTTTAGTGCTAGAAAATATATCTGAGCCTTAAATTTGTGATTCTATAAAATAATAGAAAGGAGAAAAGCTTTCAGATTTGCCCCTTTCAACTGGACATTGACAAGACAGAGAGAAAAGCTGTTTCTTATTCATAACACAATAAATCAAGAAATTGGACCCGATTTATGAAACATGGCTTCTTCAAAAAATTCCACTTAATTTAACAAGATGGGCAAAGTACAAGATTAATGTAATGTTCTAGAAAGTTACAAATTCACAAACATCTGGTGCTAAGCAGTTTTAATAGTTTAAAGTGAATCTGATTGAAAATGGATTAGTGTAGTTTTACTGCACTGGCATTAAGAGGGAAAGAAAAAAACAAACACAAGCCAATACACTGGACTTCCCCGCTGATGCTCTCCTCTTTCATCCTTTGTCTTCCTCTCCCCTCCTCTATTCTGTTTGTAGTCACATAGAGGGAAGTGAAAGCTCGAAAAAACTGTTTAAGACTAGGAAGTCACAGGAGTGATGGATGATAAGTTAGAGAAATTAATTGATGAATCCTTTCCAAGAATAGTAGCCTTGTTTCCATTACTCTTCCCAGAAAAAGAGATGGAAGGGAAGGGGGGAAACCATGGGGAAGGGAGAAATGGCAGAAAAATGACCAGTGTAGATTATGTCATAGTTGGAATCACCTAGATAATGTGATCTTGTCGATCAGAATAGATGTTATAGAATGGGAAGTAGAACACCCAGAAAAGTCTGAGATTTGAATGAGGGGGTATGGTGGGAAATTTGTGAGCCTAATCATAGTTGCATTTTATGTCAACTATAACCTATATAAAGGTACAAAGAGATAAAATAAAGCAAGTACTGCTTCAAATATTTTAACACTGCTGTGAATCTGAAGATCATCTAAATTTATGAACAAAGGAGCTCACTGACAGTCTCTGACTTGGTCAAAATATATTTAGTATCTACAGGATCAAAGAATTCATTCATTTTGAGTTAAGAAGTCAAGTCGTACCTCTCAAGCTGTTGTCTCAAATGGGTTGTCATTTGGGAACAAGTTTACATTGCACTGAATAGAAGTGTGCTACAATAAAACATATTGTTATCAATGGGGAAAATGCACTTGAAAAATAGCTAGAAAATTATAGTTAAGGATTTTTTATTGTTGTTTAGTTGTTTTTCAGTTGTGTTCAACTCTTTGTCACCCCATTGTTTTTTTTGTTTTTGTTTTTTGGCAAAGATACTGCACTTGTTTCCCTTTTCCTTTTACAGGTCATTTTACAGATGAGGGAGTAAGGTGAACAGGGTTAAATTATTTGCTGGGGGTCATATAGCTGGTGATTTTGGAGGTTTGATTCGAACTCACAAAGATGAGTCCAGAGCTAGTACTCTATCCACTGCACCACCTGGCTAATCTACCTGGCACCTGACAACCTACAAAGTATTTTGCAAGTATTATTTTCCTCATTTCACAGATTGGAAGAATAAAACTGAGAGTAGTTAAGGTTAATTGACTTGCTCAAAGTGCCATGTCTAATAAGAGGCAAAATCAGGACTAGAATGAACCATATCTTCTGATTCCATCCTTCTCCCATATATGATATGCATATAAATATTTCTATTCTATCCAGGCTGGACCTGAATCATAGAAAGTCAGCTTCTTCTCTCTTCTCTATTTCTATTTGCTGACAGGGTTTGTTAGGAAAGGAGATGATAAATTCAGAATGCCTAGGATGAAATTTAGCATTTGATTACAATGCCTTCTATAGTATCATGCTTATCATTTTAGCCTCTCCCTCTCTCCTACTCCATCAAAACCCCCAAACTAACAAACAACAAAAACAGAGGCACCTCAGAAGTAGATGCTAACTGAATGCCCTATAGAACACTGATCGTAATTCACAATAGACCTTCAAGAAATGACTGACCTAGATTCTCTATTTTATTCCTTCTTTTTGACTTATTTTGCCTCAAGATTTGCTCAATCAATAATGGCATTTTGATCCCATTTTAATAAAATATAACTCTTTTGTTCACTTAGGCTTCATCAAAAGGCCCCAGAAAGAGGGAAGCAATGACCCTACTAAATATTTGTATATCTAGATGAAATTTGATATACTTTGATAAGTTCTTGATGTCATATTTTAAGAGGAATACTAATATATTGGTAGGATGAAGAAGGTAATTAGGATATAGAAAGGTGCAACAACAAGGTCATGTAAGTAACAAAAGGAGAAACTAGAGATTTTTAGCCTGAAGAAGGCAAACACAATCACATTAAACATCTGTAAGTATTTGAAGTGCTGTCATTTGTATTTAGGATGAAACAGCCTTTCTGGCTCTCATACAAATAACTGGAAACTATAAACAAAGCACATTAGAACAGAATTTCCTACAAAGAATTTCTTAATAATTCAAACTGTCCAGAAATAGAATGAATATTATAACAGGTCATTGAGTTTATAAGAGCCTCATGAGACATTAAAGATAGGGTCCATGCATCAGGTAGGATTTGGACAAATTGGTCGCCAAAGTTCTTCTCACTTCTAATAGTCTCTGTTTGGCACAGAAAGTAGGAGAGGTTGGTAGTTCATGAAATATCTGAAATATCTACAATTTTTGCATATTCCAAACATGCAATTTCTTGGCATTATTTATACAAAATCAGATTGGTAACTCTATTTATAACTTCTGATCAATAAAAAAAAATATTTGGGTCTTGAGAAGTTAAGTAACTTACTTGATTAGGGTCACAATGCCGATATACATTTGAATGTTGATTGGAATTCATGTCTTTGATAAACCCAAGGCTAGTTCTCTAACCACAACATACTGACTCTTGTATAGAGTTAAATATCATGTATATTAAATGACAATTTAGGAAAAATAGCCATGCATTGTATAACAATATGTCTTTCAGCCAATGTAGTCATTTTCAATTAATGATTCACATATTTAGTAAAACACTTGGATGTTAGAATAAATATCTGATTCCTAAATATATCAGAAAGATGGTGATAGAGTGTCCCTTATGAATAGTATACAAAACAAGTTTTATACTAGTGACCTATCAGTCCACCACTTCTCAAAGAGGAAGGACTTTGAATCTCTGGTACATGGGGAAGATGGTCATAATGTTTTCTTTCTTGTGTCACTTTATTTTAAAAGATGAAAGAAAAAATCCATCTGTGCCCAATCATTTATGGATATAAAAGAACTGAATCAAATGTTTACATGTATTTGCATTTACATCTTGTTTTTTTTTGGGGGGGGGAGCAGATTATATTAGGAGGTATATCTGGCTTTTAAAAGATTCTTTTCTGATAATTTCACTATGTGGAAACAATCCTTAGAAACAGTTAAAGGATTTTTTATTACACCTATTGTGGTAAGTATAAAATTTCTGATTATTAATGGTGAGTCATTCTAAAATTACCCCCAAATAATTCAACATTTATTGTTAAGCTATTGATAGTGGAAGTAATGTTAATTAAATCTTGGAGCACTCAAGCTGATCTCATTGTATTCAGCCAACAGATTAGGGGGTAATAAAAGCACAGTGAATGCAACAAATAGAAATAATAACATTTGCTAGATGGTTCATAAGGGAAGGTGCAATATGATCAAATAAATTTTAAAAGTTAACAATTAGATAGCAATTATCTAGTCAAGGCTATGATCCTGTTTGGGAATTAGTTGGTCTCACAATTGTTGAATTTCATTGCTTAAGAGAGTGATGATATCTTAAAAAGAAAACATTACCTTCTCTTTTAGAATTGATAAGAAAGAAGAGTAGTAAGGGCTAGGCAATTGGAGTTAAGTGACTTGCACAGGGTCCTACAGCTAGGATGTGTCTGAAACAAAATTTGAAGTCAGGTCCTCCTGTCTCTAGGCTTAGTTCCTCTATCCACTGTGCTACCTAGCTGTCCTGAATGTAATGAAATATTGTGACCACATTATAAAATCACTTTCATGCTGTGGAACAACTATATTCTACTTGTCCTTTGCACTGTGCATATAACACAATTAAAAAAAAACTTGATTGATTGAATCAAGAGAATATCCAAGATGACAACATAATAAATCTTTGAAATATTGATTTGTCATAATTTTACCTTAGAGAAAATATTGCTATTTTTCCTTTCTACCTCTACAGTGTAGAAACACTAAAATTTAATTTGTTGTCAAATGGGGATTGCACAATATTTCAAGTCGTAATTTTTCAGTCATTCAGATGTGCCTAACTTTTTGAGACCCTACAGACCATAGCACATCAATACTCTCTATGGGTGGTTTTTATTGGCAAAGATACTTGAGTGATTTGACTTTTCCTTCTTCAGTGTATCAAGTGGATCAAGGCAAACAGGATCCTAAGTGACTTGCATGGTGTCATACAAATAGAAAGTGCCTGAAGACATATTTGAACTCAGGTCTTCCTGATTGATTTCATAGCCAGAGCTCTATCCACTAAAGCACTTAGCTGTTTTTACAGTATCTCTCAGGCCAGAAGGAAAGGTGTAGACTCCTGTTAAGACATTATCTAATTTTAGCAAGTTAAGACAGTAGATAAGGTGATACATTGTAATTGTCCAACCAAGTAAGCAACATTCATTAATGCTGTTTGACAAAATATTATGTGCCATGCATTGTGCTAATGTGGAAACTTAGTTATTCAATGTATCCCAGAAAGGTATATGTTCATATCGTCAACCTATCAGAAGAAGTCTTTCCGTCACAGGACAATTCCTGCTTTCAAGTGAAATAAGCTGTATATCCTTAGAAAAACCATCAACTTCAAGTAATTTATAGTGCCTTCAGACTGCACATGAAACAATTTTAAGAGCAAAGCCTCTAACTGTTATATGTGTGAAATGCTACACACAGTTTAGGTTGAGTGAATTCATTTATTACAATTAATTTTTCCTAGTCACATTATCCTTCTGGAATATAGAGACACCATCTGTAATTATTCCTTCTTTAGTAAAGGGTGAGTAGATAGCTGCTCAACCACAGGTTTTCATTGTTGGTGAAAGCAACGAGAAAGTTTACTTCTATTCATCTAGCAAGAAAGAAAAGAGGACAAGTAAATATTATGGTTGCATGTTTATTTTAGATTTTTCAAAGTACATTTATATGCAAATTACAGGTGGCTTCTGGTTTCCAGGCAAAATGCCAACATTGTCCTCTGGGCTACAGAGCCTAGGTTTGTAGTCTTTTCCTAAAGAAGAAAGTTGAGAGTACTTTCAGAATATCACACTGACTAAAAAAAAAGATGATTAGGGAATGATTTAAGATTTGCCATTAAAAAGGGCAGTGTTAAAGAAGCCAATAAAAGCTTTTACCTTGGATGGCTTATTCTTTTTTTAAACCCTTACATTCTGTCTTAGTACTGGGTACTGGTACTAAGGCAGAAGAGTGGTAAGGGCTAGGCAATGAGGGTCAAGTGACTTGCCCAAGGTCACACAGCTAGGAAATGTCTGAGGTCACATTTCAACCGAGGACCTCCTGTCTCTAGGCCTGACTCTCAATCCACTGAGCCACCCAGCTAGCTTATTCTTTTTTTTATAATATTTTATTTGATCATTTCCAAGGATTATTCATTAAAGACAAAGATCATTTTCTTTTCCTCCCTCCCCACCATTCATAGCCGACGCGTGATTCCACTGGGTATCACATATGTTCTTGATTCGAACCAATTGTCATGTTGTTAATATTTGCATTAGTGTGTTCCTTTAGAATCTCTCCTCTGTCATGTCCCCTCAACTGCCCTAGTCAGTCAGTTGCTTTTCCTTGGTGTTTCTACTCCCACAGTTTGTCCTCTGCTTATGAATAGTGTTTTTTCTCCTAGATCCCTGCAGATTGTTCAGGGACATTACACCGCTACTAATGGAGAAGTCCATTACGTTCGATTATACCACAGTGTATTAGTCTCTGTGTACAATGTTCTCCTGGTTCTGTTCCTCTCGCTCTGCATCACTTCCTGGAGGTCGTTCCAATCTCCATGGAATTCCTCTACTTTATTATTCCTTTTTGCACAGTAGTATCCCATCACCAACATATACCACAGTTTGTTCAGCCATTCCCCAATTGATGGGCATCCCCTCTTGTCCAATTTTTGGCCACCACAAAGAGCCCAGCTATGAATATTCTTGTACAACTCTTTTTCTCCATTATCTCTTTGGGGTACAGACTATGGCTGGATCAAAGGGTAGACATTCTTTTGTCGCCCTTTGGGCATAGTTCCAAATTGCCCTCCAGAATGGTTGGATCAGTTCACAACTCCACCAGCAATGAATTAATGTCCCTACTTTGCCACATCCCCTCCAGCATTCATTACTTTCCTTTGCTATCATGTTAGCCAATCTGCTAGGTGTGAGGTGATACCTCAGAGTTGTTTTTATTTGCATCTCTCTGATTATAAGAGATTTAGAACACTTCTTCATGTGCTTATTAATAGTTTCGATTTCTTTATCTGAAAACTGCCTATCCATGTCCCTTGCCCATTTATCAATTGGAGAATGGCTTGGTTTTTTGTACAATTGATTTAGTTCTTTATAAATTTGAGTAATTAAACCTTTGTCAGAGGTTTCTATGAAGATTTTTTCCCAATTTGTTGTTTCCCTTCTGATTTTAGTTACATTGGTTTTGTTTGTACAAAAGCTTTTTAATTTTATGTAGTCAAAATTATTTATTTTACATTTTTCTTTCTATGTCTTGCTTGGTCTTAAAGCCTTTCCCCTCCCAAAGGTCTGACATGTATACTATTCTGTGTTTACCCAATTTACTTATGGTTTCCATCTTTATGTTTAAGTCATTCAACCATTTTGAATTTATCTTGGTGTAGGGTGTGAGGTGTTGATCAATTCCTAATGTCTCCCACACTGTCTTCCAATTTCCCCTGCAGTTTTTATTGAATAGTGGATTTTTGTCCCAAAAGCTGGGATCTTGGGGTTTATCGTATACTGTCTTGCTGAGTTCACTTGCCCCCAGTCTATTCCACTGATCCTCCTTTCTGTCTCTTAGCCAGTACCAAATTGTTTTGATGACTGCTGCTTTGTAATATAGTTTAAGGTCTGGGACTGCAAGGCCCCCATCATTTGTGTTTTTTTTTTTTTCATTATTTCCCTGGATATCCTTGATCTTTTGTTCTTCCAAATGAACTTTGTTATGGTTTTTTCTAAATCAGTAAAGTAATTTTTTGGGAATTCAATGGGTATGGCACTAAATAGATAAATAAGTTTGGGTAGGATGGTCATTTTTATTATATTGGCTCATCCTATCCATGAGCAGTTAATGATTTTCCAATTGCTCGTCTAGTTTTAATCGTGTGGAGAATGTTCTGTAGTCCTGTTCATATAGTTCCTGTGTTTGTCTCTGGAGATAGATTCCAAAGTATTTTATTTTATCTAAGGTGATTTTGAATGGGGATTTCTCTTTCTAGTTCTTGCTGCTGAGCTGTGTTGGAGATATATAGAAATGCTGATGACTTATGTGGGTTTATTTTGTATCCTGCAACTTTGCTAAAGTTGTTGATTATCTCAATTAGCTTTTTGGTTGAATCTCTAGGATTCTTTAAGTAGACTATCATGTCATCTGCAAAGAGTGATAACTTGGTCTCCTCCTTGCCTATTTTGATGCTTTCAATTTTTTTTCTTCTCTAATTGCTACTGCTAGTGTTTCTAGTACAATGTCAAATAGTAGAGGTGATAATGGGCATCCTTGTTTCACTCCTGATCTTATTGGGAATGAATCTAGTTTATCCCCATTGCAGATGATATTAGCTGATGGTTTTAGATATATACTGTTTATTATTTTTAGGAACAAGCCTCCTATTCCTATGCTTTCTAGTGTTTTTAATAGGAATGAGTGTTGTATTTTATCAAAGGCTTTTTCTGCGTCTATTGAGATAATCATGTGGTTCTTGTTGGTTTGCTTGTTGATGTGGTCAATTATGTGGATGGTTTTCCTAATATTGAACCAGCCCTGCATTCCTGGTATAAATCCTACTGGATCATGGTGGATGACACTTCTGATCACTTGCTGGAGTCTTTTTGCTAGTATCATATTTAATATTTTTGCAGCTATATTCATTAGGGAGATTGGTTTATAGTTTTCTTTCTCTGTTTTTGACCTGCCTGGTTTTGGAATCAGTACCATGTTTGTGTCATAAAAGGAGTTTGGCAGAACTCCCTCTTTGCTTATTATGTCATATAGTTTGTATAGTATTGGGATTAACTATTCTCTGAATGTTTGATAGAATTCACTGGTGAATCCATCGGGCCCTGGGGATTTTTTCTTAGGAAGTTCTTTGATGGCCTGTTGGATTTCATTTTCTGATATGGGATTATTTAAGAATTCTATTTCTTCTTCTGTTAGTGTAAGCAGTTTGTATTTTTGTATATATTCATCCATATCACCTAAATTGGTGTACTTATTGCCATATAATTGGGCAAAGTAATTTTTAATGATTGCCTTAATTTCCTCTTCATTGGAGGTGATGTCCCCCTTTTCATCTTTGATGCTGTTATTTTGCTTTTCTTCTTTCCTTTTTTTAAGTAGATTGTCCAGTACTTTGTCTATTTTGTTTGTTTTTTCAAATTACCAGCTTCTTGTCTTATTTATTAAATCAATTGTTCTATCACTTTCGATTTTATTAATTTCTCCCTTAATTTTTAGGATTTCTAGTTTGGTTTTCTGCTGGGGTTTTTAATTTGATCGCTTTCGAGTTTTTTTATTTGCATTTCCAATTGATTGATCTCTGCTCTCCCTAGTTTGTTAATATATGCGCTCAGGGATATGAATTTACCTCTGATTACCACTTTGGCTGCATCCCAAAAGGTTTAAAAGGATGTCTCGCCATTGTCATTTTCTTAGATGCAATTATTAATTGTTTCTATGATTTCTTCTCTAACCGATTTTGGAGTATCATATTGTTTAATTTCTAATTAGTTTTTGATTTGGTTTTCCATGTACCATTACTGATCATTATTTTTGTGATATGAAAAGGCTGCATTTATTATTTCTGCTTTTCTGCATTTGTGTGCCATGTTTCTGTGACCTAATGTATGGTCAATCTTTGTGAATGTGCCATGTGGTACTGAGAAGAAGGTGTATAAATTTATTTTTCTCCATATGTCTATTAATTCTAATTTTTCTAAGACTTCATTCACTTCTTTCACCTCTTTCTTATTTATTATTTGATTTGATTTATCTAAATTTGATAATGGTTGGTTTAAGTCTCCCACTAATATGGTTTTACTGTCTATTTCTTCCTTCAATTCTCCTAATTTCTCCTTAGAAATTTGGGTGCTATATTATTTGGTGCATACATGTTGATTAGTGATATTTCCTCATTATCTAAAGTCCCTTTTAACAAAATATAATTACCTTCCCTATCCCTTTTGATCAGGTCTATTTTTGCCTTGGCTTTATCAGATATCCTGATTGCCACTCCTACCTTCTTTCTGTCAGTTGAGGCCCAGAAGGTCTTACTCCATCCTTTAATTCTGACCATGTGGGTGTCTACCCACCTCATGTGTGTTTCTTGAAGACAACATATGATAGGGTTTTGGATTCTAATGCACTCTGATATTCATCTATGTTTTATGAGTGAGTTCATCCCATTTATGTTCCAAGTTATGATTGTCACTTGTGAATTCCCTGGCATGTTGATATCCTCCCCTAATTCTGACCTTTCTTCTTTTGCTATAACCTTTTATTCCAGTGATTTACTTTAAATCAGTCATCCTTGTCCCCTCCCTTGATATGTTTCCCTTTCTAGTCCCTCCCTTTTTGTTCCCTCTCCCTCCCCCCTCTTCTTCCCTCCTTTTTTTGTGTTCCCTCCCCCCCCCTTGGTTTTCCCTTCTCCCTTCCCTTGTTGGGTAAGATAGAATTCAAGATCCCAATGGATCTGGATGTTCTTCCCTCTCAAAGTTGATTTCCCTGAGAGTAAGTTTTAAGTAAAAACTCTCTTCCTCTCCTTCTTATAGGAGTTTTCTTCCCCTCCCCTTCCCGTGTGAAACT
Source organism: Monodelphis domestica (assembly GCF_027887165.1). NCBI lineage: Eukaryota > Metazoa > Chordata > Mammalia > Didelphimorphia > Didelphidae > Monodelphis > Monodelphis domestica. Next base: position 386,391,624 of record NC_077229.1, read on the forward strand.
TTGTGTGAGAAAGATTATTCTATTTGGTCTTTCTTTTCCCCCTATTTACACATTACATTTCCCCCACATGTTAATATACATAGATTGATATAAATATAGTCCTTATAGAAGAGAGTTTTAGTGAAAGAAAAAGATAACATTTTTCTCCATTTCCCTTTCCTTCATATTTACCTTTTCAGGTATTCCATGCTCTTTGTTTTTAGATATCAAACTTTACACAGAGCTCTGGTCTTTTCTTTGCGAAAACATGGAAATCTTCTATTTTGTTGAATGCCCATACTTTCCCTTGGAATTATATAGTCAGTTTTGATGGGTAGCTGATTCTTGGTTGAAGGCCCAGCTCTCTAGCCTTTCTGAAAATCATGTTCCATGCCTTACGATCATTCAGAGAGGAACTTGCAAGGTCTTGTGTGACCCTGATTGGCATTCCTTTATATCTAAATTGTCTTTTTCTGGCTTCTTGTAGGATTTTTTCTTTTGCTTGAAAGCTTTGGAATTTGGTAATTACATTCCTGGGAGTTGTCTTTTGGGGATTTAGTGAAGAGGGTGTTCTGTGAACTCTTTCAGTGCCTGTATTGCCCTCTTTTTCTAGGATCTTTGGGCAATTTTCTTTGATTATATCTTGTATTACGATGTAGAGTTTGCTGTTTATTTCTGGCTTTTCTGGTAGTCCAATTATTCTTAAATTGTCTTCTCCCTCTATTTTCAAAGTCTATGACCTTGTCAGTGAGATATTTTATGTTCTCTTCTAATTTCTTGGTCTTTTGGCTTTGCTTTATTAATTCTTGCTCGTTGTCTTCAAGTTGCCTAATTCTGACCTTTAGAGCCTGGTTTTCCTTTTCACTTTGGTCAAACTGGTTTTGTAGGTACGTGAATTTCTTTTGCATTATTTCCCACTTTTCCTCCCAGAAGACTTCCATCTTTTTGATCCTTCCTGATTCCAATTCTTCATGGGTTTGTGGAGAGTTTCCTTTTCCTTTGGAAGGTTTTGGAGCATTTGCTTGTGTTTCCTCTTCTATTTCCTCTGTATTTTGTATTTTTGCTCCATAAAATGTGTCCAAAGTTTCCCCCTTCTTCTTGTTTTTCTTGGAATTTTGAGGCTTTTGGGTTCTGTGGAGTTTCCCATCTCTATCTGAGTGGGGAGGACTAGCTTTTCTTATCTCTGTCTGGTGTTCAGAGGTTTTAGCCCTAGGCAGATTGTCTGGTTCTCCTCGGCTGTTCTGTCTTCCCGGGGAGGCCAGTAATTGCTGGTGTTTCCATGTTACTGCCCTCCTCAGTTCTTCATTCAGTGCTTCTCTATTGCCTTATTTCCACACTCTGAGCCTGGCTCGGCACTCTCCACGAGGTTTTTCAGTGCCTTAGCCGGCCAGAAGAGCCTACACTCTAAGGGGGTTGGGGCCAAGGCTTCCTGGTTCTCTGAGGGCTCCTGATTAAATTAGCTTTCGCTGGGTTGAACTGAGTATGCCCTGAGGCAGGGACCTTCTGTGAGACTCAGATGGATGGATCCAGCCAGGGGGTTACAGGCTCCCCCTGTCTCTTTCTGTTTCCCTGCTGTCTGGGTGCCCCCTCACTGAGTCAGGTTGTTTTCAGGAAGAGGCCTTCAGAATAGCCATCCCTGAGGCTCTGAGGTTCCCTCTGCTGCCTCAGACTCAGCACTCTGGGTTGGGGGGGATGGGTCCTCTGACCTTCCTTCTGCCTACCCCTTAGGTCCGAGTGATCTTGGATTCTGGCTTTTGGGGGGCCTTACCTTTTGGTCCAGGTCCAGGAGGAGGATTCCCGGGGTCTATGCTGTTGTTCGTTTTGAATTTCAGTGCCCTAGGAGCATATAGTTTAAGTTCGGTAGGGAAGGGTTTCTGGAGATCTGAACTTTAGCTTTCTCTAAGCCGCCATCTTGACCCCCAGATAGCTTATCCTTAACGTAATGTCAGAATTTCATACCATTCCTAAAGCAATGATAAAGACAGTTATGAAAGTGTAGCTATAATGTACAGTACTCTATTTGTACATTTTCCCATATACTCTAAGAGCCATGTATTTGGAGAGCCATTTTGAAAATAAAATATTTTTGGATAGTATTTGCAATTTTTATTAATTAAGGGAATTTCTAGTGAGACCACTCCATCAACCAACAATGATTTATACTTGTTCTTCAATTTATAATCTTAGAAACTTGCTTGAGGCATTGAGGTGTCAAATGAATTGTTCAGGATGATCAATATGTATCAGGGAAAACGTGAGCACAGACCTTCCTGACTGAGTCCAGTTCTTTAAATATTATACCACTATACCACACTACCTCTCATTAGTACATGAAAAGCAAAATTAAAATCACAGCTTTGTAGTTTTGTTTCATGTGTTGTTAAAGTCTTTAAAATGGATTAGCTTTTAAAGTAAAATTTGCATTTATTTTTAAAATGTTGTTTAATAAATTTGAAACCCAGGTTTCAAAAATACTCAACAAGTTTACATTACTATATCGTCTCACTTTAACTTAAAAGGAAATCAACTTGGATAGAATTAAGTCATTTACACATGCTAGACTTCTTTACCTTACACTTACTGAGTGACTTTGCTTGCTCAGATTAAATGATTTAATTGTCTGATTTTTCCTTTAAAATAATGTCCTTTTTAGAAGTTTTTTGGATGGTTACATAATCCATTATTTCACACACACACAAATACTATTGGACATCCACATAAATCCCATTATTGAAATTTGCATAGACATTCCACCTGATTTTTGTAGGTGGTCCTGTAAGGTTTCTTCTCAAGGTTTCTTTCTTAAAGTGTTCTTTTTATAATCATGTTTAAACAACCAAAACTTGAGGTTTTCTATAAAAATATTCATTAGTTTTAAAATACTCTGTCCTGATGTAAAACAACTATCTCTAGCAAAGCCCAATTTGCTATTAGGGTAGCTTGGTGTAATAGAGAGCACTTATCTTGGAATTAAAAAAAAAAAAACGTCTGACCTAAATCTTGCCTCAGAAACTTAGCTGCTATGTGACTCTGAGCAAGTTAATCTTTTGCTACCTTAATTTCAAAAAGTATCTTTGTGAACCTAGGAAAGTCCTATAACCTCAATTTGACTTAGTTTTCTCAATTCTGAAGTGGTGATTTTAATAGTACTTATGGTATATGATGGTTTTGTGGATCGAATGAGATTACATATATCAAATCTTTTGTAATCCATAAATTGCCACATATGGATGCTAGATATTATTTTCATAATTGTCCTCAAGTAAAAGGCCTTCCTGTGTTAAGTACTATGTCTGCTTTCCATCATGGAACACTAAATGAAAATAAAAAGAAAGACATTAAAGAATAAAAATTTCCAGGAAGTCCAGGTCATGTGAGCACCATGAAGGAGGAATAGATATTTTCTCTGATCTTCACCTCCTTTCAAACATCTCTAAAACAGCAGTTAGGTACTAAAGATGAAGCAGTTTTGGCTGTATCACGGTATAGGACATCCAGAATCCAAAGAAACTTTAAAAATGTGATGGTATGCTAATTGATGGTACCAACACTGAGCTCACTCAACATTCCATTCTACTCTGCACTGGAATTCAATTAGCAGATCCAGGGACATGATTCAAGTTTAAAAGAAAACCCACAACCTCTCTCTGGAAACCACCTTGCTTTTTTATTTTGTCAGACCTTTGAGGAAGTTTGCTTGGAACTCATGTCAGCTTAGCCATAGTTCTTTAGGAACAAAAGTCTGCTGGGTCTACAACTCAGAAACATCAGCATTACAGAGCTCTCAATTCTGGTGCTGGGGAAAAAGGTTCTGCCACTGGCAGAGAAAGAAATCCAGGCACTGTTAGTTCTGGGTCAGAGAACTTAGGAACAGATGGAGTGGGACAGGTCAGCAGGGAAGAATACTCTACATATGGGATGCTGTGCAGTACTTCCCCAAGCCAGAGGGAAAGAGCAAAATATCCTTCCAGCTGTGAGCATGAATTGCCCACTGTAGGAGAAGTCTAAGGCACTGAAATCTTGCCCTTCTCCCACACCTCCAGCACTGGAAAAATACAATTAGAGGGGAAGTCATGAAGTAAGTGGAAAAGGGGGGGCAGGGGAAGACTGAAATAAGCAAAAATTTCAGGTAGAAGAAAACTCAAAACCCTATAAATAGATAAATCAACAGAAAAAGCAATATGAGTAGAAGGAAATATGGCTTCCAGATCTAATAAATGAGCATAGGCTTCAGTGAACAAATACTAAAAAAAAAGAGGAAAATAATCTAATAAAGAAGATTCTAGGTCTCATAATATGCTGTTCTTGAGAGATTTAAAAGAAAAATGGGAATTATGAGAGAATAATTCATGTCCTGCATGCAAAAATAATGAGCAGAACAAAAAAAAAATTGGAATCTGTAATCTTTACCAAAAGAATAAAAGTGAGAACCATAGAATAGGAATGCAAATACAAAGAAGTGAAGGCCAATTTAGAAGAAGAAGAAAAGGGGAAAAAACCAACATTAAAAGAAAATGTAATCATTAAACAAGCAAGACATACCAAACTCAAAAGGCAGGATGCATAGAAACAATCTAAAGTTCAGGGGCCTCTCAGCAGAGCAAGGTAGGACAAAAAGCGGTAACACTAAAATGAAGGAAATAACATGAGAAGTGCTCAGAACATATAAACAGAAAATGAAATTATAATTGAAAAAATTCACCAAGATACCAAGAAAATCAGCAAATACAAGGCTGAGAAATACAGTATTTAAATGTACTGATTTCTTTCAGAAACAACAAATTATTTAAACTATCAGGAGAAAGATTTTTGAATAGAAAGAAAGGGCACAGAAATAGCCCACCACTATATATATATATATATATATATATATATATGTATATATATATATATATACATATATATATATAGTTTAAACTAAATTATAGTTTAAACTATATATATATATATTATTTAAACTATCAGGAGAAAGATTTTCGAATAGAAAGAAAGGGCACAGAAATAGCCCACCACTATATATATATATATATATTTTTTTTAAATAATTTGTTGTTTCTGAAAGAAATCAGTACATTTGGTTGTTATTGAATCCAAAATGCTAACAAATTCTCATCCTACACCCTCCTATCTCTACTTTTTTACACACTAACCCATTTCTATGAGATGAAAACGAGACAATATTTGTGAAGAACTGAGTAAAGTTCCTGGCACATAGTAGGTGTTTAATAGATTTTTGTTTCCTTTTCCCTTTCTTTATTAAGTCTCTTACTTTTTTACAATAATCACCTTATATTCCATCAGCTTTATGAAGCCTTTGTGACCCTCTGATACGAAAAAGCTCTTGTCCTCTTGACATTCTCCAGAGAACTTGCTATTGAATTCTACTATGTTCTTCTTTCACTGTCCTTGGCATCTTAATTAATTTTACCTATATTTTCCTCCTGGTATTAGATTTTAAGCTTCTTGATAATAGGAATTATGGCATTCAGTATAAGTCTTTATGTTTTGAAGGTCTACAACAATATCTTATATACAGAAAATGCTAAATAGTTTCTGAATTGAATTTAAGTAAAACCTATTTTCAGTGAACTTGCTATTTTAGAGACAAAACTTTTATAAATTTATATGCCAAGGTGCCCTTGCCAAGAACAAAGTAGTCAAGACCATTTTTATCTTAGTCAATCGCATCAGGTTACATCTGAGGCTGTCATCCAACATGTTTTCTCTGGAGACTATCTGCCAGAAGACTTTTGCAAGGAAGCCAAAGTATTATGCAGTATCATACCCTGCTAACACAAAGGTAGACTCTAGTTAGACCAATGAGTGTATCCTCAATGATTACAGTATTATTTTAAAAATAAAACTTGAGGAAAGGCCAATTTTGCTTCCTAGAGTCTTGCCAAGTTCTTAGTATATTTTTCTTACTACTAAAAATGTATACATTTAAACATTAAAATAGCCTAAAGACAACCTACCAAGTTGTTCTGGTTTTGTTACTATTCAAAATGAGGGAATATATTCTTGTATTCAGTTAATAACATATTTTTGTAGAATGTTCAGAGAGAGAATATTTGTTTGCTAATTTCTTAGGCCCATTATTTCCCCTACAAATTCATTTTCCTTTAAAAAAGAAGCCATCACAAGACCTTGATTTTTCAGAGTCAAAAAAAATTCTGACCTTCAAATCTCTTTATAGTTCTAATCTCTCCTTATTTATATGGAATTTGAGAGGATGAAAGAAGAACATGAAATTCCATCATAATAAGACCACATAGAAATAGACTACTCATCTTAATTAAAGGTAATGACTGTGCAGGAAATAACATAATATGGAAATTGAAGTATGAAAGTGCACCCAAAGGTACCATATGAAATTGTTAAATTTGAAATAGTCAAATACCTTTTGAAATTATTTGTATTACCTTTATACCTCTGGAACACAAGTGAGGAGGGAAATAAAAAAAAATCTTAAATGTAAATATTAGCAAATAGGATCTGACCCAAATATCCTCAAACCAATCAACCAAACCTTGATTCTGAGTACAAGATATTATTGAATTAATTTTGAAACACATTATCTGTAATAACTGTTTGAAAGAGTGCTTGAAAGAATGTTAAATATTTTTAAACAAACTCTTGAATTAATGCTAAATTTAAAAAGCAACATAATTTATGTTTAAATTTAAATTTTGATTTAAAATGTAAAAATCAAATATAACCTTATTAACTTGATATATTTAAATTCACAATACCTATACATAAAAGTTAAAATAAAATCTGTAGGAGATTCATGAGATATTGAACATTTCTGCATTACTTTATTCTGCATTCTAATTAAATATTTAAATATAGAAACATCAGGAGAAAATATTGATACCATGTGACCAAATTCTATACATGCCCAAGATTCCAAAAATATTAGGCCCAAATAAACAAGTGGACCAAGCACATTATAACAATCCACTAATTAGACCATTGATTCCTTACAACGAAGTTTTGAGGAGTTTGTTTATGACTTTAGAGAGCAACTATTTAAGGCAATGTGTGTAACTTTAAGACCTTAGACCATGAACAACGATGAACATCTGTTCTGTATAAGGCCTTGTGATTCAAATCTTAGAAGAGACTGAAGAGCACAGATATAGAACATTAGGCAAGGCTATTACTTTGAGAAGCCTTCAGTTTAGATAAAGCTATCACTAGGCAGTATTATGGCATGTAATTTCTTGATAGTGTGACATGTCTGTATCATTACAAACAATGTGCTAGTCTCTCATGATTGTTTATCATTTATTGAATAGAGGAAATGGAAACTTTCACATTTCACAATGACCAAAAGATTCAACAAAAAAAGAACCCTAATTTTTTCATAACTCCAGTACTAATTATAGCCTAGCCAAAATTTCATATTTTAGGGAATATGCCAAAAGAATATAGAGAAAAATGGGGAAAGAGGCAGAATAGAAAAGGTGGGAAGGATAAACAGAAACAAGAGTCCTGTATACTTTGCCCAGATTTGTAGGAAAATAAGTCTGTCAACAGAATGGACAAATCACATCTATTTTTATCCTTCTTTACTTGGTGTACCTTTGATTTAAGCGCAGTAGTTACTTAGGGTTATCAACTGCCTGGTCATTTATCAAGAATGGAGAAGGTTAAAATGGCAGGATATAGAGAACATAGCGTGACAATGGTAATCTTAAAAATATAGTTATTGTATCAATGTAAAATTTCTTTATAAATTAAATTGATACTGACAATTTAAGGATTCTCCAACTCATATTTCAATTCCACTTCTCATTATATATCTTTGGTAAGAGAATGTGATTTTTAATAAGAAATTAAGCAACTTCCAAGAATAAATCTTTTGGAAATGAGATTTTTTGAATTTAACAAAAATATATTAACAACTATCAATTCATATGCTTTCCCCCCTCCTTTTAAAAAATGTAAAGATTGCTTTAAGAATTCATTGAGGGAATCTCTAATAAAACCACTACAAGAGAATAGATAGATTTTGTAGACATTTTTTAAAGGCAATAGCACATATCTTTATAGTCACACAGCTAGGTGAAAGATACATGAAAGAATGAGATAATAATATATGACCCTGCATGGTCTATTATTTATTGAATTCAATAAATTATTTGACTAAAAAAAACAGAATATGACTTTTATAGCTCTCTTCAGACCATGCATTTGAAAGTATAAAGTAACTTAAACATGATTCTGCAATAGCTACAGTCATGGAGAAAACTTTGGGAAACTGCTAAATACTGTCATATGTTAAACATGGAAGTATATGCTTGCCACATGTGTTCACCATGGAGCATTTCCCTCCAAAGATCAAAACAAAAGAAAGTCTTTTAAAAATATTTCCATTTTTATCTTCACGACCTTGTGACTATAGCCCCTTAATTCCATTCCCAAGTCACCATATTAGTTCAGAACCAAATCATCTTGAACTACTGCAATAGTTTTTATTTTGGTTTCCCCATTACAGGTCTACACCTCTCCCAAGACTTTCTCAATTTGACCCCTTAAGTGATTTTCCTAAAGTAGAATATGACCCTGTCCACCTTTCTTTGATTATTTACTCATTAATCTAATTGGTTTTCTATTACTTTAAGATGAAAGTAAAGTCTTCAATTTGGCTTTTAAAAATCTTTATGAATTACCTAATTTTCTAGTGCTCTTATATATTATATTCCTCTTATAAATTCTGAAGTCTAATCATACTGGATTATTTAACTGTTCCTAACACAAAACTTTCCACATTCCATCTTCATACCTAAAAGACATTTACTCTAAACCTACGAAGTTATACCTATAAGTTAGCCCAGTTGTCAATGCTTCCTCAATCCAAACAAACTTGTATTTTCATTTGTCAATATTATGCATGTACATATATTCATAAATATATGGGTACATTTTTACATAGTATCTTCAATTGGACTGCAATGTCCTTAAGAACAAAGATACAAGCTTTGTTTTTGTTTGTTTTTATCTTCAGAGCATAGCACAGTGTGTGATACATAGTAGATTCTTAATAAATGTTTGTTGGTTAACTGATTATTGATCTACAAATATTTCTAACCAGTAAGGTCATACTCATTGCATCCCTTCCTCATGGTGGTGGGAAAAGAAAAAAATAAAGAAAGAACAGGCTATAGGATTCCTACCAAAGAATGATAAACTCTGACATAAGTTCCTTTTCAGCAAAGGGGAAGGAACATTCTTCTAAATCATTTGATTCTGCTTATCTGTTATGATATTAATGGTAAAGATTGAATAATGGTTTCTTTGAAACATTCTGCAAAGTGATTGTTTCCTGTCAGAGACATGAATACAATTTTTATAGGGATGATTCCTTACATATATTAAGGATTTTTTTTTAAATATATTTTATTTGATCATTTCCAAGCATTATTCGTTAAAGACATAGATCATTTTCTTTTCCTCCCCCCCACCCCCCATAGCCGACGCATAAGTCCACTGGGCATTAGATGTTTTCTTGATTTGAACCCATTGCTTTGTTGATAGTATTTGCATTAGAGTGTTCATTTAAAGTCTATCCTCTGTCATGTCCCCTCAACCTCTGTATTCAGGCAGTTGCTTTTTCTCGGTGTTTCCACTCCCATAGTTTATCCTTTGCTTATGAATGGTGTTTTTTTTCTCCTGGATCCCTGAAAGTTGTTCAGGGACATTACACCGCCCCTAATGGAGAAGTCCATTACGTTCGATTATACCACAGTGTATTAGTCTCTGTGTACAATGTTCTCCTGGTTCTGCTCCTCTCGCTCTGCATCACTTCCTGGAGGTTGTTCCAGTCTCCATGGAACTTCTCCACTTTATTATTCCTTTGAGCACAATAGTATTCCATCACCAACATATACCACAGTTTGTTCAGCCATTCCCCAATTGATGGGCATCCCCTCGTTTTCCAGTTTTGGGCCACCACAAAGAGCGCAGCTATGAATATTTTTGTACAAGTCTTTGTGTCCATTATCTCTTTGGGATACAGACCCAGCAGTGCTATGGCTGGGTCAAAGGGTAGATATTCTTTTGTCGCCCTTTGGGCATAGTTCCAAATTGCCCTCCAGAATGGTTGGATCAGTTCACAACTCCACCAGCAATGAATTAATGTCCCTACTTTGCCACATCCCCTCCAGCATTCATTACTTTCCTTTGCTGTTATGTTAGCCAATCTGCTAGGTGTGAGGTGATACCTCAGAGTTGTTTTGATTTGCATCTCTCTGATTATAAGAGATGTAGAACACTTCTTCATGTGCTTGTTAATAGTTTTGATTTCTTTATCTGAGAACTGCCTATCCATTTCCCTTGCCCATTTATCAATTGGAGAATGGCTTGATTTTTTGTACAATTGATTTAGCTCATTATAAATATGAGTAATTAAACCTTTGTCAGAGGTTTCTATGAAGATTTTTTCCCAATTTGTTGTTTCCCTTCTGATTTTAGTTATATTGGTTTTGTTTGTACAAAAGCTTTTTAGTTTGATGTAGCCAAAATTATTTATTTTACATTTTGTGATTCTTTCTATATCTTGCTTGGTTTTAAAGCCTTTCCCCTCCCAAAGGTCTGACATGTATACTATTCTGTGTTTACCCAATTTACTTATGGTTTCCTTCTTTATGTTTAAGTCACTCACCCATTTTGAATTTATCTTGGTGTAGGGTGTGAGGTGTTGATCTATTCCTAGTCTCTCCCACACTGTCTTCCAATTTTCCCAGCAGTTTTTATCGAATAGTGGATTTTTGTCCCAAAAGCTGGGATCTTTGGGTTTATCGTATACTGTCTTGCTGAGGTCGTTTTCCCCCAGTCTATTCCACTGATCTTCCTTTCTGTTTCTTAGCCAGTACCAAATTGTTTTGATGACTGCTGCTTTGTAATATAGTTTTAGGTCAGGGACTGCAAGGCCCCCATCATATGTGTTTTTTTTCATTAATTCCCTGGATATCCTTGATCTTTTGTTCTTCCAAATGAACTTTGTTATGGTTTTTTCTAAATCAGTGAAGAAGTATTTTGGTAGTTCAATGGGTATGGCACTAAATAGATAAATAAGTTTGGGTAGGATGGTCATTTTTATTATATTGGCTCGTCCTATCCATGAGCAGTTAATGTTTTTTCCAATTGTTCAAGTCTAGTTTTAGTTGTGTGGCGAGTGTTTTGTAGTTGTGTTCATATAGTTCCTGTGTTTGTCTTGGGAGATAGATTCCTAGGTATTTTATTTTGTCTAAGGTGATTTTGAATGGGATTTCTCTTTCTAGTTCTTGCTGCTGAGCTGTGTTGGAGATATATAGAAAAGCTGATGATTTATGTGGGTTTATTTTGTATCCTGCAACTTTGCTAAAGTTGTTGATTATTTCAATTAGCTTTTTGGTTGAATCTCTAGGATTCTTTAAGTAGACCATCATGTCATCCGCAAAGAGTGATAACTTGGTCTCCTCCTTGCCTATTCTGATACCTTCAATTTCTTTATCTTCTCTAATTGCTACTGCTAGTGTTTCTAGTACAATGTCAAATAGTAGAGGTGATAATGGGCATCCTTGTTTCACTCCTGATCTTATTGGGAATGCCTCTAGTTTATCCCCATTGCAGATGATATTAGCTGTTGGTTTTAGATATATACTGTTTATTATTTTTAGGAATGACCCTTCTATTCCTATGCTTTCTAGTGTTTTTAATAGGAATGGGTGTTGTATTTTATCAAAGGCTTTTTCTGCATCTATTGAGATAATCATGTGGTTCTTGCTAGTTTGCTTGTTGATGTGGTCAATTATGTGGATGGTTTTCCTAATGTTGAACCAGCCCTGCATCCCTGGTATGAATCCTACTTGATCATGGTGAATGATCCTTCTGATCACTTGCTGGAGTCTTTTTGCTAGTATCCTATTTAAAATTTTTGCATCTATATTCATTAGGGAGATTGGTCTATAGTTTTCTTTCTCTGTTTTTGACCTGCCTGGTTTTGGAATCAGTACCATGTTTGTGTCGTAAAAGGAGTTTGGTAGAACTCCCTCTTTGCTTATTATGTCAAATAGTTTGTATAGTATTGGGGTCAACTGTTCTCTGAATGTTTGATAGAATTCACAGGTGAATCCATCAGGCCCTGGGGATTTTTTCTTAGGAAGTTCTTTGATGGCTTGATGGATTTCAATTTCTGATATGGGATTATTTAAGAATTCTATTTCCTCTTCTGTTAGTCTAGGCAGTTTGTATTTTTGTATATATTCATCCATTTCTCCTAAATTGGTGTATTTATTGCCATATAATTGGGCAAAGTAATTTCTAATGATTGCCTTAATTTCCTCCTCATTGGAGGTGCTGTCCCCCTTTTCATCTTTAATGCTGTGAATTTGCTTTTCTTCCTTCCTTTTTTTAATTAGATTGACCAGTACTTTGTCTATTTTGTTTGTTTTTTCAAAGTACCAGCTTCTTGTCTTATTTATTAAATCAATAGTTCTATCACTTTCGATTTTATTAATTTCTCCCTTAATTTTTAGGATTTCTAATTTGGTTTTCTGCTGGGGGTTTTTAATTTGATCGCTTTCGAGTTTTTTCAATTGCATTTCCAATTGATTGATCTCTGCTCTCCCTTGTTTGTTAATATGAGCTTTCAGGGATATGAATTTGCCTCTGATTACCGCTTTGGCTGCATCCCAAAAGGTTTGAAAGGATGTTTCGCCATTGTCATTTTCCTTGATGAAATTATTAATTGTTTCTATGATTTCTTCTTTAGCTAAACGGTTTTGGAGTATCATATTGTTTAATTTCCAATTGGTTTTAGATTTGGTTTTGCATGTACCATTACTAATCATTATTTTTATTGCCTTGTGATCTGAGAAGGCTGCATTCATTATTTCTGCTTTTTTGCATTTGTGTGCTATGTTTCTGTGACCTAATGTATGGTCAATTTTTGTGAATGTGCCATGTGGTGCTGAGAAGAAGGTGTATTCCTTTTTATCCCTATTTATTTTTCTCCATATGTCTATTAATTCTAATTTTTCTAAGATTTCATTCACTTCTTTTACCTCTTTCTTATTTATTTTTTGATTTGATTTATCTAAATTTGATAATGGTTGGTTTAAGTCTCCCACTAGTATGGTTTTATTGTCTATTTCTTCCTTCAATTCTCCTAGTTTCTCCATTAGAAATTTGGGTGCTATATTATTTGGTGCATACATGTTGATTAATGATATTTCCTCATTGTCTAGAGTCCCTTTTAACAAAATATAATTACCTTCCCTATCCCTTTTGATCAGGTCTATTTTTGCATTGGCTTTATCAGATATCATGATTACCACTCCTGCCTTCTTTCTATCAGTTGAGGCCCAGAAGGTCTTACTCCATCCTTTAATTCTGACCTTGTGGGTGTCAACCCGCCTCATGTGTGTTTCTTGAAGACAACATATGGTAGGGTTTTGGATTCTAATCCATTCTGCTATTCGTCTACGTTTTATGGGTGAGTTCATCCCATTCACGTTCAAAGTTATGATTGTCATTTGTGGACTCCCTGGCATTTTGATTGCCTTCCCTAATTCTAACCTTTTCTTCTTCGGCTCTACCTTTTAGTCCAGTGATTTACTTTGAATCAGTCCCCCTTGTCCCCTCCCTTGATGTTTCCCTTTTTAGTCCCTCCCTTTTTGTTCCCTCCCCCTCCCCCCTCTCTTTCCCTCCCTTTTTGTTCTCCCTCTCCCCCTCCCCCCCTTGGTTTTCCCTTCTCCTTACCCTTGTTGGGTAAGATAGAATTCAAGATCCCAATGGATCTGGATGTTTTTCCCTCTCAGAGTTGATTTCCCTGAGATTGAGGTTTAAGTAAACCCCCCCCCTCTCTTCCTCTCCTTCTTATAGGAGTTTTCTTCCCCTCCCCTTCCCCTGTGAATCTTTGTGTGAGAACCATTATTCTATTTGGTCTTTCTTTACCCCCTATTTATACATTACATTTTCCCCACATATTAGTATACATAGGTTGATATAAATGTAGTCCTTATAGAAGAGAGTTTGAGTAAAAGAAGATAACATTTTTCCCCTTTCCTTAATATTTACCTTTTCAGGTATTCCTTGCTCTTTGATTTTCGGTATCAAACTTTCCACAGAGCTCTGGTCTTTTCTTTGCAAAAAGTTGGAAGTCTTCTATTTTGTTGAATGCCCATACTTTCCCTTGGAAGTATATAGTCAGTTTTGCTGGGTAGCTGATTCTTGGTTGGAGACCCAGCTCTCTGGCCTTTCTGAAGATCATGTTCCATGCCTTACGATCATTCAGAGTAGAACTTGCAAGGTCTTGGGTGACCCTGATTGGCATTCCTTTATATCTAAATTGTCTTTTTCTGGCTTCCTGTAGGATTTTTTCTTTTGTTTGATAGCTTTGGAATTTGGCAATTACATTCCTGGGAGTTGTCTTTTGGGGGTTTAGTGTAGAAGGTGTTCTGTGAGCTCTGTCAGTGGCTGTATTGCCTACTTGTTCTAGAATCTCTGGGCAATTTTCTTTGATTATATCTTGTATCACCATGTCCAGTTTGGTGTTTATTTCTGGCTTATCTGGGAGTCCAATTATTCTTAAATTATCCCTTCTCCCCCTATTTTCCAGATCTATCACCTTGTCGGTGAGATATTTTATGTTCTCTTCTAATTTCTTGGTATTTTGGCTTTGCTTTATTGATTCTTGCTCTTTTACACGATCATTGTCTTCCAGCTGCCTGATTCTGGCCTTTAAAGCCTGGTTTTCTTTTACAGTTTAGTCAAACTGGTTTTGTAGATGCGTGAATTTCTTTTGCATTATTTCCAACTTTTCCTCCCAGAAGGCTTCCATCTTTTTGGTCATTTCTGATTCAAATTCTTCATAGGTTTGTGGAGAGTTTCCATTTCCTTTGGAAGGTTTTGGAGCATTTTCTTTTATATTATCTTCTGTCTGCTCTGTATTTTGTATTTTGGCTCCATAGAATGTGTCCAAAGTCGCCCCTTTCTTCTTATTTTTCTTGGTATTTTGGGGCTTCTGTGGTTCTGTGGAGTTTGCCATTTCTGAATGTGGAGGATTAGTTTTTCTTGTCTCTTTCTGGTGTTCAGGGGCTTTAGTCCTGGGCAGATAGTTCTATGAGCTTTCCCTGGGTTAAACTGAATATGCCTCACTGGAACTGGAATGGAAGGGTCGGACCACGAGGCCACACTCTCCCCCTGGCTCGATTTCCGGAAGTTGCCTTCAGAATCGCTGGCCGTGAGGCTGTTTCATCGGCCTGCGGGGGGATGGGCTGCCGCTTCCCCAAGCTCCGAGAGCACAGACTTTCACTGAGACTTGGATAGCAGGATCCAGCCCATGAGGCTGTCTTGCCCGCCCTGAGGGTTGCTGTTGTTTTGACCAGCTCTTTGCAGCGGAGGCCCCAGGCAGTAACTTTCACCCGGACCAACGGGCTCTCTGCAGCGGAAGCCCCAGGCAGTAACTTTCACCCGGACTGGGACTTGGGTAGAAGACCCTGAGGGTTGTTGTTCCTCAGACCCTGCTCTCTGAGCCCGGCGCGGCTGCCGCTTCTGGGAGCCTTGGACTCTGCGCTCCTACCCCTGAGGTCCGAGTGATCTCGGGTTCTGGCTTTTAAGGGGAGCCGTACCTTTTGAACCGGGTCCAGGTCCAGGAGGAGGGTTCCCAGGGTCTGTGCTGTTGATCGTTTTGAATTTCGGCGCCTTAGGAGCTTCTAGTTTGAGATCGGTAGGGAAGGGTTTTCCGGAGATCTGGACTTCAGCTTTCTCTAAGCCGCCATCTTAACCGGAAGTATATTAAGGATTTTTAGTCATTAAGACTATATTTGAGCAAAACAGTTCTTTGTTTTCTTAATCTTAGGGACAAAATATAGGTATCCCTTCTAAAATAAACTGAAAGGTGGGATTAAAGGCCAGTCTATATTTGCTGTAATTGTTAGCAATACTCATGACCTCATAATCAAGTTAATCCCACATGAAGACATTTCTTAATTGAGTTTTACAATAAATTAAATTGTGTCCATTAACAATTACAAAAAACCTTCATATCACCATACTCCTCCAGGAGCATATCATCATCAGTTTTTCTAATCATAGTCAGTAGTTTGGTTGATCAGAACCATTTAGTCTTTCAAACTAATTCATTTTTACAACATTTTTATTGTATAAATCATTCACCTAGTTCTGTTCACTTTAATCTGTATCATTTCATATGAATCTTGCCAAGTTTTTCAAAAAGCACATCATTTATATTTAGTATAATATTCCATTATAATCATATTTCAACATTTTAAGCCATTTCCAAATGGTTAATTATTCCCTTAGTTTCCATTTCTTTTTACCATAAAAAGAGCAGCTATATATATATCTTCATACAGCATTTCTAAATTTTTAAATCCTTCCTCCTATAAAGTTAAAGTCTCCTCTGTTGCATCCTACCATTTTATCCTTGGTCTACTCTGCTTCTGGAGTTATATAAACATATTTTCCTCTTTCAGGTGACAGCTGCTCAATATTTGAAAATAGCTGCTATATTTCTTTAGTTTCAAATAACATACTTTTTTTCCAATATTACTCCTGTGGCTTCCTTACCCTTCACCTGTCAATTGGCACCCGATTGAATACAAATGAAGTATAATTTGGCTAATACTATTATCTTCTTTGTTCTCAACTCTAACTATTGATTTAACCCAAGCTTTTCTGGTGCCTCATTACACTATTGAATCACATTCTTACAGAGATAGCATAGTTGATAGAATACTGAACCAGAAGTCATGTGACCTGGCATTTCTTAAGTGTATGACTTTGTGACAATTAGTTATTCTCTCACTTTCAGGTCCCACATCTGCAAACTGAGAGGTCTGGGATAAACTTTCTTTAAGATTGTTGTTTGTGCTTCATTTTTAAAGAACACTAATGACATCTCAGGGTGGTATTTTGACTTTCATGTGAAGCTGACTGAAGTGAGGCAGAGTTGCACAAATTCATTAGCCTTACTCTCTCTTTTATAGTGACTGGAGCTCAGTGGCAAGATAAACGTCAAGATGACTAGTGATAGTCTAGATGCAACAAATGACTTTGGCATCTTCAGTGGCTGCCCAAATTCTAAGAACTTCATAGTGTCAGTTTCAGTAATGTTCAGGACCATTGAAATAGATTTTTCTCATATATCCATTCTACTGTGGGAAGTCTTCACATGCTGGGTATAGACACTGCTCTAACTCATCAAAGGGTCCGTGGTCTGTTGGTCAACTTTAGTCTGGTTTAGCCCAGCTGCTGGGATGGTTATAACTTCTTGGTCCCACAGGTGAGACCTGGGTGACAGGTAGACATGAAAGGTAGAGGAGAAGCCTCAAAAAGGGTTCAGTCTGCCCTTACCCCAGAGGTCCTGTTTCTCCCCAAACAGGTCATAAGCCCCTTCTATAAGGCATCCTTTTGGATATTGGACTAATAATTCAATCAGTGTGGGAATCTTTGGGTGAGAAATTTCCTTTACCAGGACGTATTAGAATCTTCTCTGCATGGCCTATGTAGGGAATAAGTATCTTGCTTCTGGTCATACATTCAGTATGTAGCATAGTTAAGACTTAAACTTGAGCCATCTGAATTGTAAGGAAAATTCTTTATCCAGGGCACCATTCAGTCTTCCAAAGGCCTCTAAATTCAAAAATTCTAATGTTCCTGAGAATTTTACACAAGCTTACAGTGATGTGATACATTTTTCATAAAATTTTAAAGCTAGAAGTAACTACTAAAATGAAGAGAAAAACATTTTTATCTGTCTCCTGAGAATTTTAAAATATCAGTTTATGTCAGCACTTATAATAGTCTTTTCTTTATGATTTTTTAATGTTTCAACATATCAAAACAACATACCAGAAATTGCCATAAGCATCACATATTGTTTTCCAGTTATTTTTCTTTCATATGTCATCTCTTTTGATTTGGAGTCTCAAAAATCATGGTTATAATTCTTCCCTCTTTTTTATTCTTTAATAAATTTGTGGTTTCATTGGTCAAAGGAAATTTCAACATGGAAACTTGGCCAATGCAAATCAGCAACTGTGTTGTGACAAGAATTTTAGAAAGTAATCTCAGGCATTGAGACCTTAAATAATTTGTCCATCTTCCCATAGCTGATATAGTCCACAAGCAAGATTTGAACTCACATCTTCCTAACTCCATGATTTATCTCCTAAACATTCTACCATATTGCTTCTGTCTTGTGATATTGGGAAGTAAAAACTTCCAGTTCATCTTTAAGACATAAACTTTGCCTTGAGTTCCCATGAGAAAAAGGTCATTTATTGGATTAAAAAGATGTCTTAAAGCTTTAAGTCTGTCATGTTATGTTCATGAGATCAACATTTCTTTGTTAATTTCTTTCTATTGACACAGAGTTTAGGAAAGACATTATTTTTATCTTATACCAGAGACTAAATCATGGGTGCATATTTTCTAAAAAAGTGTTTTCCATTTCACATCTATTCCTAACTTCATAAAAATATGCTAATGGAACAAAAGTATATAAATATGCAGAGATCTATGTTGTATGTTGAGTATCATCCCCCCAAAATAAACTGCAAAAAGAAGGGTATAAACATTCATATAGTATTCATAATGTGCCACACACTGTGTATGTTCTATTGCAAATTTTGTCTCATTTGATCCTCACAATCACTTAGGGAGGTGGATATAATGCTAGCCCTGTTACATGAATGAGTGAAATGAGAGGAGAGGTTACATGAATTACTCAGGGTCACACAGCTAATGTCTGAGACCAAATTTAAATTCAGCTATTCCTGCCTCGAGCCCCAACCATCTATTTATTGTGCCAATATCTGCCACTTCCAAAATTTTAGCAAATTGAGCAGGGGAAAAACCAGCAAATTTATAAATGGTATTCCAGTTTATGATTTCATTCTCAATTATAGATAGAATTTTGTGCACCTTGATTAGAACATTAACAAATGGAAATGCATTTCCATTAACATGCTTTTATTTCACAAGTCTTTTTCATGGATCGTCTCCAAAGGATATTTTTAGAAGACGGTTTCATGCATGCCATGAAAACATAGCTAACTTTCCAACTTCTCAGCCACCTCAAACAAACAAAAGTACCTTGGTGATGACTTACTACCTAGTATTAGATATATAAGAAGCTTAGATAACTTACAAGCACCTTATTTTCCCTCATGAAAGGATAAAGGGAAAACTTTTGAAAAGCAAAAAGATCCACAGTTCTTTCCTTATTTGTAGGGTGGGGGTTGATTCAGACTAAAAAGGGGAAAAAAGTCTAAATAAACTCATGTAAATTATGAGGATTAGGGCACAATTTCTATCAAAGACGATTGCATTTGACATCCAAATAAGCAAATGACTAAGCTAGTATAAATATTTAGTATTAAAATTCTCAATTGCTTGAGAAAGCTTTAGTCCTTCTTCCTTTCCTCATCTTTTCTCGCCAACTTGGATTTCTTGGTTTCTTGCAAACAACATGAACCATTCCCATCACCCCAAAATAAGAGAGACAGAAAAATGCTGTTAAAAAGTCAGTAAAAAAAAAAGACTAGTTATTAAGTGGTCACTTCCTTGAAAAGTAATGAATGAATGTAAGTATTTTAATTCAGATTCCTTTCCAGTTCTAAATTCTGGCTGAGTACGTTTCATCAGAAAGCCTCTAGCCTCTTTGCAGATGACATGATGGTCTACTTAAAGAATCCTAGAGATTCAACCAAAAAGCTAATCGAAATAATCAACAACTTTAGCAAAGTTGCAGGATACAGAATAAACCCACATAAGTCATCAGCATTTCTATATAATTCCAACACAGCTCAGCAGCAAGAACTAGAAAGAGAAATCCCATTCAAAATTACCTTAGACAAAATAAAATACTTAGGAATCTATCTCCCGAGACAAACACAGGATCTATATGAACACAACTACAAAATACTTTCCACACAACTAAAACTAGACTTGAACAATTGGAAGAACATTAACTGCTCATGGGTAGGATGAGCCAATATAATAAAAATGACCATCCTACCCAAACTCATCTATCTATTTAGTGCCATACCCATGGAACTTCCAAAATTTTTTTTTTACTGATTTAGAAAAACCCATAACAAAGTTCATTTGGAAGAACAAAAGATCAAGGATATCCAGGGAAATAATGAAAAAAAAATACAAAGGAAGGGGGTCTTGCAGTCCCAGATCTCAGACTATATTATAAAGCAGAGGTCATCAAAACAATTTGGTACTGGCTAAGAGACAGAAAGTAGGATCAGTGGAATAGCCTGGGGGCAAGCGAACTCAGCAAGACAGTATACGATAAACCCAAAGATCCCAGCTTTTGGGACAAAAATCCACTATTTCATAAAAACTGCTGGGAAAATTGGAGGACAGTGTGGGAAAGATTAGGTTTAGATCAACACCTCACACCCTACACCAAGATAAATTCAAAATGGGTGAATGACTTGAACATAAAGAAGGAAACTATAAGAAAATTAGGCGAACACAGAATAGTATACATGTCAGAACTTTGGGAAGGGAAAGACTTCAAAACCAAGCAAGAATTAGAAAGAGTTACAAAATGCAAAATGAATAATCTGGATTACATCAAATTAAAAAGTTTTTGTACAAATAAAACCAATGTAACCAAAATCAGAAGGGTAGCAACAAATTGGGAAACAATCTTCATAAAAACCTCTGACAAAGGTTTAATTACTCAAATTTATAAAGAACTAAATCAATTGTACAAAAAATCAAGCCATTCTTCAATTGACAAATGGGCAAGGGACATGAACAGGCAGTTCTCAGCCAAAGAAATCAAAACTATTAATAAGCACATGAAAAAGTGCTCTACATCTCTTATAATCAGAGAGATGCAAATCAAAACAACTCTGAGGTATCACCTCACACCTAGCAGATTGGCTAACATGACAGCTATGGAAAGTAATGAATGCTGGAGTGGATGTGGCAAAGTGGGGACACAATTCATTGCTGGTGGAGTTGTGAATTGATCCAACCATTCTGGAGGGCAACTTGGAACTATGCCCAAAGGGTGATAAAAGAATGTCTGCCCTTTGATCCAGCTATAGCACTGCTGGGTTTGTACCCCAAAGAGATAATAAGGAAAAAGACTTGTACAAGAATATTCATAGCTGCACTCTTTGTGGTGGCCTAAAATTGGAAAACGAGGGGATGCCTGTCAATTGGTGAATGGCTGAACAAACTGTGGTATATGTTGGTGATGGAATACTATTGTGCTAAAAGGAATAATAAAGTAGAGGAATTCCATGGAGACTGGAACAACCTGCAGGAAGTGATGCAGAGAGAAAGGAGCAGAACCAAAAAAAACATTGTACACAGAGACTGATACATTGTGGTACAATCAAAGGTGATGGACTTCTCCATTAGTGTCAATGCAATGTCCCTGAACAATCTGCAGGGATCTAAAAAATACTATCCACAAGCAGAGGATAAACTGTGGGAGTAAAAACACCGATGAAAAGCAACTGCTTGACTACAGGGGTTGAGGGGATATGACTGAGGATAGACTCTAAATGAACACTATAATGCAAATTCCAACAACAGGGAAATGGGTTTGAGTCAAGAACACATGTGATAACCAGTGGAATCGTGCGTCGGCTATGGGAGAGGGAGAGGTGGTGGAAGGGGGGGAGGGGAGGAAAAGAAAATGATCTTTGTTTCCAGTGAATAATGTATGGAAATGACCAAATAAAATAATGTTTAAAATTAAAAAAAAAAAAAGAAAGCCTCTAGCTAGAATACAGACAGTTAAGAGTATCAATCAACCTTTTCTCTGGCACAGATCCTTGGAAGTATTCTAGAGAATATTAAGCAGTGTCCTTTGAGCTATGAACTTCATGGAGTATGGGGGCCTGAACTTCCCAGCCAGTTACAAATTATGGAGATAGGGATCAAATGTGTGACTTCGTTGGCACTTAAAACTCTACAGGTGTCCCTCACCAAGAGGACATGCACTCCCTCTATCATTGCCGGTTGTAACCTTCTCTTTAATGTATTGTGTTAGAGAGATGCCTGGAGCACTAATATGTTAAATGATTTTACCACAGAAAAATAGTATATGTCAGAGTCAGGACCAGAATGCGGTCCTTCCTAGATTGTGGATAATTCTTTATTATTACACGTGGTCTTTCTCAACAAGTATATACATTTAAATGTTTTATATATTAAATGGTGGCTGTATGCTTTGGATTACGCAGAGGCACTTGGGGTTTGATAGAAATCAAATGAGAAAAATGGGTAACTGCATGAATTCCTATGGTGACAATGGAGATGTTGCAGCCAATTAAATCAAAATCATCCTTTATAACAATACATCAGCATGTGAATGAGGAACATCCTTACACCTCAGGATCAAAGCCATGTCGGATCTTTGATTCTAAGACACCCTTTTAGCCATTTTGAAGGATCATATCAAAACATACATTAGGAATAAATAATCAGAATGAATATCTGATTATTTGAGTATTAAAAAAACTGCCTTCTTAAATTAGAATTCAGGTGCAGATCTAGGTCATTCATTAACAATCAGAGCAGATTTTCAGTCTACTCTGTTTTTTCCTCTGGAGTAACTCACAAGTCTTTTTACTTCTCTGCAGCGTATCTGAATTTTCTCTATGGAATGTTCTAATATTGGACATACATTTTTTGACAACTCCGTTAAATGGAACTTATGAAATCTCAAGTTATCCTTGAATATTTTAAATATAGAAGTGCTTGGATACAAGGCTCACTGTCATTGAAACAGATGAGCAGCCCTCTTCTTTAATTAAAAAAGGTGGAGTTTCTCCCTTTCCCTCATAATGTATGTTAATGCATCTGTACTGTACCCCAGGCCCCAGAGAGGCCATGCAATTGCAAAGTCTTCTTTATACTGGCTTATGAGTATGCCAATTTATCTTGAGTGGAAGGGATATTTTGAGGAGCAGTGAAAAATGAAATTGGAAATGCAAAGGGACCCAATATCCTAGAAGAGCTTACAAATTAGAACTGAGTAGTTTAGACTAGATTTGATTTAAAACAGGAGGCCATGATATAATTTTCTTAAATTAGAAGTGACATTATTGAAGCAAACCTTTAGTCTTAAAAGAGTCCTTACATTAAGTGACTCACCACAATTTTGTGAAATTATAAATCTGAATCTATGTGTTTAAAATTTGTTTAAATCAAGGTAGATATGAATGGCAATACTTGTTAGTTGGACTTTTGTTTCATACTTTAGTAGAAACAGAAAAGTACTGAGAATCCAATATGCCATATGAAGCTAGTTTAATAATTACCATTATATCTTCTGTCCAATATATAGACTTCCTTTTTAACCAAAGGTAATTATAACATTTTGATCCTGATTTTTTCTCCTCCTCCCATTTTGTTTATCTCTTAATGGTAATGACTGATAAGTTTTATAACACTAATCAAACTGTTCCTCAACATCACAGAATCTCTTCCTTCATTTAGTGATTCATAATTCACTTTAAGTTACTTCCAAATTTTTCATTAACTTGAAGTGAATACTGAAATCCTAATGATACCTATATCTATCTGACATATTGCTGAAAAATCATAAAACTCAGTTTTCTCTAAGCATGGCATTTATTTATGGTTCTATCATATTTATAAACAGGTGATGTGTACTACATAAAAATATTCTGAAACAAATTTACCCACATTTATATATGAATGATTAAATAGTCAATAGGTAGAGGGGTGCTTATTTTCTGAGAAAAATAATTTCTTGAGGACATGAAAATGTAAGCAGATATCAAGCCATGAATAATAGCTATAATTATGTCAACTTTAGTGTATGTATATTATATATATATATATATATACATATATATATATATATATGTATCATTAAGAAGAAGGGAGTGAGCCCTTACAAGTGTGGCTCCAGGACAGGGGTTACATGTATACATGCATATAGATAAATATACATATACCCACATATAAATATATATATATATATACACTCACATATATATGTATATTATATATTGGTATATATAATACAAAACTGAAAATCCATAAAAGTGAAATGGGAGCTTTTTTCTAGATAAGTTATAAATGTTTTAAAATATTTTGAGGAGTGATGAAAATTCTAAATCAGTGTGAAAATCAAACTAAATGTGTTTTGCATATTTCCTACAAGAAACAACTTCAAAAGTATATTTTATAGTCTCTTTATCTTAAATTACAAACACTTAAAATAATATCATATCAGGGTTCTTCCTATAACGAAATCCATTTTTAGAAAAAAAACAACATTTTTCTAAGTAAGCAAAGATTAGGCAGAACATATACTAGCTTCTACTCAAAGGTATTGGGGAAAAATATATTTATGTCTTTTATTTTAAGAACTCTGAAGAAAGTAGTAAGAGATTTAGAAAGACAAAACTAAAATCAACTTAATTTCAGCAAAACAGCAATCAATAAAGAGGCTATTAAAAACTAGTTTCCTGGTGGAAGAAATTTCTGAAGTAGAGTCAAGTATGTGTTTTAGACCTTTCTTATCCCTACAACCCCATAGAATGGCTTTCCTTACCCTGGCATAAGCAGCAGGGAAGAAGGAATACCAAAGCTGAGGCATAAGCAGGCTGATGACAGCAGAGACATGGCATTGGAAAGGTACTCCTAAAAAAAAATCAAAATAATCTTAGCCATTTGACTGGACAATGCCCAAGTGCAATTTAACATGACTAATACTTAGTCTTACAAAAAAAGAAAATAGTGTGCTCCAGCAAGGCTTAGATATTATCCTTTAGATACTGAATAATGTTTAAATCATCCTATTACTTTATTTTGTCAGTCTACCTGTCCCTGGGCTGATTTATATTGTGCCTCAGGTACATTCTTAAACATTGTTTTTTTTTCTAAGGAATGACATTTTTGAGCTATATCTACAAATATGACTATAATTAACAACTTTCCTCAAAACACCAATGTGAGAGTAACGAGGCCATCAATATGAGAATGAATTTCAACTGCTGAGAAGTCAGTTTCTTTGGAATTGAAGCTATGCAAAGTACAAGTTATAGTAAAGAATAGGAAGCAGTAGAGATTGCAAGCTCCATGTCCTTAGTTGAGCAATGCCTCTAATCCCTATGCTAGATTATATCATGAGATCTAGAAAAAAGAGAACTCAAAATGACAAATAATAGCAGTTGGAGAAGCTAGAACATTTACAAAAGGGATAAGGATCAGATGTCATTTAATTATTATAGAGAACTCCTGATTGAGAAAACTCATTCTTTTGCTAACAGAGGTGCCTAGAGCAATGAGAAATTGTTACTTGCTCAGGATCAAAGGGTATGTTACAGAGGAAGGACTTGAATGAATATCTTTCTAGCTTTGAGGCCAGCTTTCTATCAAAAAGCAGTAACTATGCTGTCTCTGAAAAATAAAAGAAAATAGAATTGGAATAGTAAGTTATCAGACTATACTAAGTTTAATAACTTATAGATAAACTGCTAGAATAACAAAGTAGAATGTATGAATGGCTTTTAAAAATATGCCTTTATAAAGCTTATCTTCAGATATAGTTTATATTTTTGAAACCCTTACCTTCTGTTTTAGAACCAATACTTTGTTGGTTCAGAGACAGAAGAGTAGTAGTAAGGGCTAGTCAATGGGTTAGGGCTAGGGGGTTAAGTGGCTTGACCAGGGCCACACATTTAGAAAGTGCCTGAGCCCAGATTTGATCCTAACATCTTCCATCTCCAGGCTTGGCTCTCCATCCAATGCGAAACTTAGCTGCCTCCTTCAGATATACTTAAAAACAAAATTATTACATTGGGCATTTAACTTAGACTCCAAATTTCACAAAATTAAGATGATTTTTATAACTTGACTCCAGTCTAAGCCTAATGCCCTTCCAAAGGCTTATGAATATTTATAAAGTTCCTAACCTTATTCTTAAAATCCTGGTGGCAATTTTCCTTAGTTGTTTGTTAAGATTAACCCATCTATATCATAACAAATGTCATATATAATCAGAGAAATTAAAGGGAATTCTAAATTTATCTTTCATCAGTTCTAAAATTAAAATCCAGGCAGGCTACTAACACAGAGAAGCTAAGCTAATTTCATTTCTAAAAGCTTTTGATTGCCTAAGGATAGTAGTGGTGTATGATGATAGACATCTAAGTTTTCAAGCAAATACTGTAAACCTAAGTGATTGCATGTGGAAATAATTCAGAAATCTAAGTTGAAAAAAAGAAACTAAAAAATAAAAACTGAAATTTGAAAATCAAATTAGACCTAGCCCCAAAATAGTACAGAAGTGATTTTCTATGGGAATAAATTACTAGTGAGCTAATCAGAATTTGATACAGCAGCAGGGAAAGGTAATTTCTTTGCATTCTCCAAAACTCAGTCAAACAGAAGAGCATAACAAAAGAAATTTATTTCAGGCTAATGTACTCAGAGTCTCCTGTAGAATTTTGTAAAAACGAGTTCATTTCTACATAAATAAAAATAACAAATCTACAACACCAAAATCATAGGTGAACACTTGGCAAAAAGGAAAGGAAATTGAGTTGACATTTCAAACTGCTCTCAAAACAGAAACATGAAAAATCACTTTAAATATATAAAGCCTTAATGTTTTAAGTCAAGGAGATAATGGATAAGAATAGGTGAAAGAACTAAAATTACTTATTGGTGAGTTCTATATAAATTAGTATAGAGACTAAGATCTAATATAATTTTCATTCCTCTGGAATATTATGATAGATATTTTAAAAATACATCTGGTATGGAGTCAAGATGGAATAATTAAGGCAGCAGCTCAGTGCTTCAACATTCTCTCCCAAACAACTTTAAAAATATGCCTCAAATAAAATTCTGGAATAGTATAACCTCAGAGGGGGAAATAAATGAAAACTAGAATATACTCAACAAGAATTCTGGGAAAAAGCTAAAAATGATTTTCATAATCAGATAAGAGTAATAGGGGAAATTTTGGAATGTAAATGAGACTAAAACAAGAAATTTATTAAAAGACAATCAAAAGACATCAGGTAAGTGGCATGAACTGATACAAAGTGACATTCACCAGAAGAACATTTACAGAGTGACAATATCATAAAAATATCAACAGTGAAATACATAGCAATTCTGTTTACTATAATGATCTAAGACATCTGCAAAGGATTCATGATGGAAAATGCTATCTACCTCCAGAAAAAGAACTAATGGACTATAAGTACAGATTTAATCATATTTTTTCTTTGCTTTTCTTGCTTCATTTTTGGGAGATTACCTTACTAATGTTACATTTTCTGTATCACTTTTCCATGATTGTGGAGTGGTAAAAGGAAGGAGAGAATTTTGAATTGAAAATTTTAAAAAATGAAAGTAAAAGAAAACAACACAAATTCTGCATCATTCGCTCAATCTTTCCAAATCATAATGTTGAATTTGGCCCAAAATGCACCTGACCTAAAACAAGCATTCCCTATTTGATAACTGTTTTTGTTCTAAATTGCCATCATATACTTAACAGTTTTATTGTAGGGATTGACAAAGAAAAAAATAATTCATTACCAAGAGGCCAACCTAATGGCATCAATTCTCAGAAAACAGACAGTCCATTGCTGAGTCTGTGTACTCAAAGATTTTCCACCATCACAGAATTTGGCAAGGGGACAAAGAAGGATGAGTAAAGTATAGGGAGATTGTTAAGTTTATGTCAGGTTTTGAAGGGTCAAAAGTAAAATTTAACATTGAATCAGAGTTATAGGTATTGAAATATGAAATAAGGGGGAAAAAAGCTATTAGGGGACTTGAGCCAATGGCAGAAATAAGACATTCATCCATCCAAACATCTAAAAATAAAAGAGAATTTTCTGGGAAGGGTGAAATATAACATACGCAGCATTTAGGAAACTAGAGTCAGAGTCATGACTTTGCTCTCTTTCATTTGGTAAGTCAATGTAGAATTTCCATGTCTATGGCAGTTGTACCACAATGGTAAAATTAAAAAAAAAATGAGTATTAAGACATGTATGCATATTTTAAGAAAAGACATAAAAATCAAGCCTAAAATACCAACACTAGTAAATTTGCCTTTAATTCCTGGGAAAATTCAAGGATATAATATTGGAGAAATGCTTAGTGAACATCCAGAAAATTAATCAGTCATTCCTTAGTGTTATGATGATTTCATAAAGGACAATTTCTGCCAAATTACCTTTATTTCCATTTTTTGGACAAGATGCTAAGCTTTTAGATCAGGGGAATTCTAGAGACAAAGTTAACATAGATTTTTGCATTCGGTTAAGTACTTCATTCTTATAAAAAAGATGTATAGTAGACAGTCAGCAATGATACAATTGGTTCAATTTGGGATTGGTTAAATAACCAGACTCAGACAATCTTGGCTAAATGTTCAATGTCAATTTGAAAGATAGTACCTAGTACAATGTAACAAGAACATGTACAGCTTGACTCTGTGCTATTCAATATTTCTTTCGATGGCTTACGTAAAAGTAAAAGAGGATTATATATCTAGAATTGAAAGGGATATCAGAGATCAAAAACACCAATCACATCATTTTAAAAATAAGGAAACTGAGGCAGAAAACACCTAAATAACTTACTCTGTGTTACATAATATGTGTCTGAAGCAGGATTAGATTCCTCCTTTCCAGAATCTGAGCCCAGGGCTCTATCCAAAGTGTTATCTATAGGGAATTCTCATTTAATCCTGAATTTATAGTTGACATAATGTTTATAAAGATGACTAACATATTGGATGACAAAGTCAGGTTCCAAAAAGATCTTGAAAGGGAATGGATAGGATTAAAAAAAGAAATTTTGGAGAAATAAATATAAAGTCTTTCACTAGAGTTAAAAAAATAAACAAAGGTAGTAGAGGATTGATTAGATAAGTTATCTGACAACTAGCTATTTTTAAATAAAATTAATTGGAATAATTAATTAATTAATAGTGGCTGAAAATTAATGCAATTTTGTATTTCATTAAGAGGACAGCATATAGGAATAATGTATGGTATCACTACCATACTTATTCCTTGTCAAATGTGGTTATAGAAGTATGTCAGTTTGGTTTAGTTTATAACTTATTGGGTGAATCTATAACTTTGAATTGCCTACATGTTCCTAATCCAATACTGAGGATGTGGAGTTTTTCTGGGAGCTTTGTATGAACCATTCTTTCTCTCTGAGATAGGAACCACAATTTTCTTTTCCTTTTCCCATTAATTTGCTGATTTTGGATTAGAAAAAGCCTTTTGAAAGTAATAGCTATTCTGTAATGTAAAATTTGTAAAAAACAATACCACTCTTTAAGTTCTATCACCACATATTTGGAAAAATAAAAGAATGTTCATTTCTTGATCATTTGTAAAAATGTATCACATGAAATTTTCAAATGACTGGATAATGCTTACATTTCTTCTAGTAAAGAGAAAGCTACTCAGTAACTTTGTCAATAGGATTGTAGTTGATTTGCTGAAGATTTCAGAAATTAAACAGAGGAGAGAGTTGAAAGGAAGGGTGCCATTCCATTCAATCCAATTAGCAACAGAGGGCCCAGAATAAATCAGTTAAAACTGAAAACTACATATAAATAAGTCTGCAAACAATTTAAGAGCATGATCCCTTAAAGAAAAACTTTTTTGATTTACTGAGTGAATCAGGTACACTAATAGGCTTATATATAAACATAAGTAATTCCAGTCATAAGCTCAGTCAAATATAGAAAAAACTCTACTTGGCACTGATTACATAGATATTTTAAAGCTGATCTCAATATGTCAGATTGGTTTTGAAAGTGAAAAAAAACTATATGGATGGAAGAAGGTGTATTTGGAACACATTAAAACTAAACTATATCTGGTTTCTGCTTATATAATGATCAAGAGTCATAGTGGTACTTCTTATATATTAGATACTAGAGTTTGGTCCTCTATTTATATACTATCTTACAGTTGAATGCAAAGCAACCTTATTTCTATATGTTAATTTGTTTTTTATGCATTTGTGTTTTTAAATTTACCAAATTTACCAAAATGAAATATTTGTTTTTCTGAATATATTTTAATTAAAATTTTTCAAAATTCTCAGCAAGTGAAATGTCAAATATTACGATCACAAAAACAATCCTGTTCAGGGTTTGAGTGCCTGTAGATTTTAACCAACTAATAGCTAAAATATTTGAAGACATTTTATACTTCTGTTCCAGAATTCTTCTTTTCCCAACTCTCTTACTATAAGAATTTTATAAATTGCTACTAAAAGTAAACACTATTCTGCAAATTTGCATTTTATTTTCCACTCATTTGTAGGTAGCAGAAGAAAGAATGTTTCTTTTAAAGGTAGTTAGACTAAAGAGTCAAATAAATTTTTTAACAAGATACTACTTTCTCAAACTCTTTTTTTTCTCTGGCCAAACTATGGAAGAAGATGATATATAGTATGTAAAAAGAATGTCAATTTTTGGCTTCTCTGGGGCTAAGTTACAAAATTATTATGCATTATTGAAATTGTTTGTGTATATAAAGTAAAAAAAAATGTTATACTTAGTGAAACACAAAGCCATAAAACCGATATTTGAGTTTTAATATTAATGCCCATTCTAACTATTTTTTAACTATCCTTTAGGGATGGAATAGAAAAGCAGTTTTGTCAGAAGACAATATCTTTTTAATCCACTCCTTAGTATCTGTGAATAGGGCAACGTATATTTTAATGGAAAGATAGTTACAGCAAACAATTTAGTTTTGATGTAAGAAGAATGATTCTTTTAGTGGCTACCTCTCAACTCTGGCAGAGATATATTTATTTTTCCTTAAAGCGCCATTTTCATGAGATCTTATAATCATAGAATGAATAGCAGGTATTAGGTTGGCCATATCCATTCTCAATTCTTTAGTGTGTTACAGACCCTTATTGCCTATAGAGTCAAATATAAAATTATTTCTTGGACTTTTTAAAAGTCTTCATAACCTGTTTCTGTCTTTCCTGTCTTCTTAGACCTTACTTGCCTAAGGTACCCTGCAGTCCAATGACTCTGGTCTCCCTGCTGTTCCTTAAACGCAACCAATGCCCAACCATTGGCATTTTCACTAGTTATCCATTTTTAGCAAAATCTTGCTCTTCATTTCCACCTTCAGTTTTTCTTGACTTCCTTCAATATCAGAGAAAATTTCATCTTCTTCAAGAAACCTTTCCTTTTCCTCTTTAATCTTAGTGCCTTTGCTTTGAAGTTATTTTAAATTTATTTTTATATATCACATTTGTACTGTTGTTTATATTTTGTCTCCCCAATCAGCTAGTGAAATATTTGAGCATGGGGACTGCTTTTCTCTTTCTTTGTATCATCAAAGCTATGACCTTTACCTGGCATATGATAAGATACTTAGTGACTGCAAGTTGGGTAACTAATAGAAATTCCTCCCATCCCAAACTATCATTTTGAAGCATTTACATATATTCTCCAACTGCTTCTGCCCAAAGATACCTCATTGTGGAGAGGAGTACTCCCTGTCCTCCTTGTTTCCTGAGTCAGAGAAACTGATGATGTAGGGTGTCAGACAGTATAATTTGTGGCAACTGGCAGGCTTCTAAGAAGCCATTTTCAATAAGACAAGATGCAACTCTGATGAAAGGGGAAACTAAAGGAAGAAAAGGGTACCAGGGACATCATGCTTGCCATCAGGAGAGCACACTCAGATATATGGGCTTGTACTGTTGGCCCTGTCTACCTTGTCTTTTTGTGTGTGTTTCCTTTCTTTAGCCTGGACCTTGTGAACATTGAAAAATGTCAAGGACAGCTTTTATTGAAGCAATTGTAGAAGCAATTGTAAGATCAGACTTTCAATAGAACAAGCATCATCCCTGCAGAGGAATGTACCTGAAATGAAGGTCTCACATGGTTCCTGACAGGATAATGTCAGTATAAAAGTGTAATGGAAAATTCCTTTGTAGACAATGTATTCCAATGAGGCTTAAGTTTGAGCTCCCAACTAATTATACTAGTGGTGATAAGTTACTCAGTTCTGTTCTAATCATTCTTTTATTTTTGAAGTCATAAAATGCTCATTTCTCAATGGGAATAAATAGCCTGCACCATATATGATTCATAGCTCTACCTTGTATTCACTTTAAAAAAATCCTCCCCTCTCTGGGGAAAACTTTAGACTTCAATCTGTTAATTTATGTCTTAAGTTTTATTCTTTATCATTTACTTATTGATTCTCTTAGCAAGTAATTGGTTTTGTCTGTAAATAGGGAATTGCATTTTAACAGGTTACATGTTTAAAAAATCTAGCTTATCTTGACTCCAGGAATTTCATTGACCTTATAGAATACACATGAACATGAGAGATTTTTGACCTAGGATTTTTATGCCACCATGCTATCCTTAAAGAACATCTGGTTTGCTGTTCAAAAGTCTATGCTGCTATCTTGCATCTAGACTCAAATAATGGGCACTTCTAAGTCTCATGAGAGGAGGGTCATTGCTAGATGTTGTGCCCTGTGCCTCAACATAGTTGCCAATCATTTTGTACTCCATCCTATCATGGCATCTATCCTATCTTATGTTCCCTACTCTTTTTCTATCTTTTGTTCCCTACTCCTCCAAACCTATAAAAAAGGAACTATCCTTCTGCTTCAGGTCTTTGGCCTGAATGGAGGTAAACAACTGACTCATTTATGGACATATAGCATGTAACTGCTAATACATGTTATCTTGCTGGGAGATCTGCCTCAGTTCTCCTTTTTGTTAAATTCTATTGCTAAGTAGTAGCTTTTCTTGGTAATCCAAAGTTGGGATGGAATGAAGTACTAGGGAATCTAATTGTCCTATTGACAACTAAGAAAATCAACAAGCAATAAATTCAGTACAAAATTGCATCACATATCTTGATACATAACTAGTAGAGGTGAACACTCTGGGACCCTGCACGTCCCAACAATGATTGGTGTGTTGACTCTAACCTCCAAGTTAGAAACTTAAGATTGGTAAAAGAGGAAGTTTGCAGGTGAGATGAGTGAAGCAAATAAGGATTTTCTTTCTTTTGTATCTTATAAAAACATTTTATAATATCTTAGAATTATAGAAACAATTTTGGAAAGGATTGTAGAGCTGATCTAATAACACAAACTTCATGTTTCACAAATTTCTTCTATAACATTCCTATCCAGACTTCATGAATATCCCCCTTTTTACAGAACTCATTAACTTTCAAGGACATCCCTTCATGGATGATCTTAGTTCTTATTTGGATCTCCTTATATCAAGCTAAAGTTAGCTATCGTGTAATTTTCAGGAATTCTGAGATCTGTAGTTTAACTTTCATAGATCTAATTACATCTATTCAATACCATATTCACTTGAATAAGATTCTTTCAGGACCTAAACAATGAGCCAAGTTACTCTATGATTGCAATGACCAAAGATCAGTTTATATTTTCCATGAGGGACTTATTACTCTTATTATGATTTTCATAAATCACCACATCATACTATATGCTGATGCTTGTGTTATTCAATGATATTATAGCAAAAGGAAATGCCATTTTAATAAGAAAAAAAGACTCTTAGGAACAACTCTAAATCATTTATACTCTTTATTGTTGATGCAAATATCTGTGAATAAGCTATTTATTTTCCTAATGATACAGAACACTTTGCTTCTGAATCCTTTATTTTTTTTAAACAGGAAAGATGTTTGCATTAGTAAATCTTAGGTAACTAAAATTCTGAAATCCTCCAAGGCACTGTCTCATGAAATATAGTGATTAGTAATGCTTTGAGAGTGTGTGCCTTTGTGGGGGGTGGGGATTAAGATTCCTCTGGGTGAATGTGTGTATATATGCAGATTTGGGGATGGATTTACTAATAAGCAAAATTTCATATTAAATCTAACAGTTAAATTTTAATTTAGAATGAGAACACTATTTTTAAAACTATTAGAACTAAGCTATAATTCGGTAGTCAGGGAAATAGATTTTCAGCATTTAGTTTTCATGCTAGCTTTAATCCATCCCAGTGTTACTAATTGCTAAGTGGAAGTTGATACTTCACATGTGATGTGGATCTACCTATGTATTAAGTGTTAGACACAATAATAGGGGAGCTGTAAGCTACATAAAGTTGAATTCAATAGAAGAATGAAAACAAAAACAGAATCATATACGCAAACAAAAGTTGTCATACATCTTTCACTGTTGTCACCAGGAAATTCCATGTATAATCAATGGTTCATTCAATCAGTGAACCTACCTGCCATACCAAGTGCTCCTTTACTCCTACCGTAGTGGACAGACAGACACTCAGCACAATGGTATGAGATGAAGAGGTCAGAACACTGGCAATTATGGCATCTCTCATGTTGAAGGGCAGCATAGTGTATACCACAAAGATGATGAATAAAAAAAATGATACCTGTGAAGAGGAAAAAAAGAATAGTCAATGACTAAATGGAGTCAAAATCTAGAGGGATTTTCTACATTTGGATACCTAAGACCATGTAAAATTTTGTGCCCATTCAAAATTCAGCATTATTCTCCCAAGAAATGCATGAAATACAATTATTTCAAGTGATCAGTCATAATAGCTCTACTTTTTGGGAGAAAAACAATGGTTTGTGAAGCTCTTATGTTTCAGAATCAGTGAAGCCTGTTAGATTTATTTTTCAAATACTTAATTATTACATAGAACCAAATAAAGACGATAAATATAAAAAAATATGGTCTGTTTTTGAAGTTTGACAGCTTTTTTCAAACAAAATGCTTAGAATTCTACCTAGTCATTTAATTAATATTGAGAGGGAATGGAAGGATTGTTAACTATCCACACAATTTTATTTTAAAACACTTACAAGCATTGGTAAGAATTCTTTATTTGCAATGGAAAAGCCACAGCTTAATTATTCATATCTTGACATTTCCCAAAGGCAACATAGTTCCTTTGATTAACATGTGACCAGGGTAATCATAAATAGATTCATCTAATTAATTGACTGTTCAAGATTCATTTTAATTAATGAATCTTCCATGTAAAACATATGTGCATGGTCACTTATTATCTAAATTTAAGTTCACAAATTGCAGACAGAAATCTTGCTATTATCCAAATCATTTGCATGTATATCACTAATCACAAAAATCTGAAGGCATCTTGAACTCTTCAAAAATATCAATTGATCCAAATTTTAAATCCTAAACCTAAATTGATGGGGATCTATCTTCCTAAATCAAAGCCTCATAATAAATTAAGGATTCAAGAAGGAAAATCAATATGTTTTGTTTATCAGTATCAATAGATGGCCTACCTACTACTTCAATGGTAACCAAAGCCATTTTGGGTGAATTTGCTCATGTTTGATAAAGTATGCTGAAACAAAATTGTTTCTATGTAGATAATTTAATTCCTTAAAATTATTATCCTCACTAAAGGAAACTCCTCTCTCTACTCCCATAATAACATCATGTCTTGATTTTTTAGAAGTATTCTTTATATGGCCATTCCTTACCCAAGGCAATTTTAGCATCTTTTTCCTATCATCAGTAATTCATAGGTTATCAGCTAAAGAATAAAATGACAGGTATAAAAATAATGAATAAATATTGCATTCTTTGCTGACATTTGGGTAAAATGGACTGGTTGATATAGAAGATGTTGAAGGGAGTTCTGATAGTATAATGGTAGGAAGAATAATGTAGGATTGAGGATGGAGAAAGTTCTCCTTGAAGGAGCCTTCTACCCCTTATTAATAGGGTTAGAGAATCATAGAAACTTTATGAAGGAGATATTTTAAGTGAGTCTAAAAGAATGAGTAGGAATTCAATTTCTTTTTTTAAACCCTTACCTTCCATCTTAGACTCAATATTAAGTATTGGTTCAAGGCAGAAAATCTGTAATAGGTAGGCAATGGGAATTAAGTGATTTGCATGGTCACAAAGATAGGGAGTGTCTAAACCCAGAATTGATCTTAACACCTTCCTGGCCCTCAATCCACTGATCCACCTGTGTGCTTAGGAATTCAATTTCTAATGACCAGACTATTTGATGGGTTTGTTTACTGATTATAGATCAGTGTGATAAATATTGCAGGAGAAAATGTTTAAACAGTCATAAGTTTTGCTCTCATGGAGCTTACAGTATAGTAGGAGAATAAGATATAAATTGGAGTAATTAAAACATAAATGTATTAAGAAATGATACACATATACTAATACTAGACTTGAGCAATTGGAAAAACATTAACTGCTCATGGGTAGGATGAGACAATATAATAAAAATGAACATCCTACCCAAACTTATTTATCTATTTAGTGCAATAACCATTGAACTTCCAATTTTTTTTTACTGATTTAGAAAAAACCATAACAAAGTTCATTTGGAAGAACAAAGGATCAAGGATATCCAGGGAAATAATGAAAAAAATACAAAGGAAGGTGGCCTTGCAGTCCCAGATCTCAAACTATATTATAAAGCAGCGTTCATCAAAACAATTTGGTACTGGCTAAGAGACAGAAAGGAGGATCAGTGGAATAGGCTTGGGGTAAGTGACCTCAGCAAGACAGTATATGACAAACCCAAAGAGCCCAGATTCTGGGACAAAAACCCTCTATTTGATAAAAACTGCTGGGAAAACTGGAAGACAGTGTGGGAGAGACTAGGAATTGATCAACACCTCACACCCTACACCAAGATAAACTCAGAATGGGAGAATGACTTTAACATAAAGAAGGAAACTAAAAGTAAATTAGGTGAACACAGAAGAGTATACAAATCAGACCTTTGGGAAGGGAAAGACTTTAAAACCAAGCAAGACATAGAAAGAGTCACAAAATGTAAAATAAACAATCTTGATTACATCATATTAAAAAAGTTTTTGTACAAACAAAACCAACGAAACCAAAATGAGAAGGGAAGTGCTGACAAAGGTCTAATTACTCAAATTTATAAAGAGCTATATCAATTGTACCAAAAATCAAGCCATTCTCCAATTGATAAATGGGCAAGGGACATGAACAGGCAGTTTTCAGCCAAAGGAATCAAAACTATTAATAAGCACATGAAAAAGTGCTCTAAATCTCTGATAATCAGAGAGATGCAAATCAAAACAACTCTGAGGTATCACCTCACATCTAGCTGATTGGCTAACATGACAGTGAAGGAAAGTAATGAATGCTG
The DNA here is from genome assembly GCF_027887165.1 of Monodelphis domestica. NCBI lineage: Eukaryota > Metazoa > Chordata > Mammalia > Didelphimorphia > Didelphidae > Monodelphis > Monodelphis domestica. The sequence goes on from NC_077229.1 coordinate 386,428,816, forward strand.
GAGGAGATGTGGCAAAGTTGGGACATTAATTCATTGCTGATGGAGATGTGAATTGATCCAACCATTCTGGAAGGCAATTTGGAACTACGACCAAAGAGCGATAAAAGACTGTCTGCCCTTTCATCCAGCCATAGCACTGCTGGGTTTGTACTCCAAAGAGTTAATAGGGAAGAAGACTTATACAAGAATATTCATAGCTGCACTCTTTGTGGTAGCCAAAAACTGGAAAATGAGGGGATTGCCCTTCAATTGGTGAATGGCTGAACAAATTGTGGTATCTGTTGGTGATGGAATACTATTGTGCAAAAAGGAATAACAAAGTGGAGGAATTCAATGGAGACTGGAACAACCTGCAGGAAGTGATGCAGAGCGAAAGGAGCAGAACCAGGAGAACATTGTACACAGAAACTGATACACTGTGGTACAATTGAACATAATGGACTTCTCCATTACTGACATTCTGAACATTCTGCAGGGATCTAGGAGAAAAAACACTATCCACAAGCAGAGGACAAATTGTGGTAGTAAAAACACCAAAGATAAGCAACTGCTTGACTATGGGGGTGGAAGGGACATGAATAAGGAGAGATTAAATGAAAACCATAAAGCAAATACCAACAGCATGAAAATGGGTTCAAATGAAGGACACATGTGATACCCAGTGGAATAGCGTGTCTGCTATGGGAAGGGTTGTTAAGGGGGGGGGGGGAGGAAAAGACAATGATCTTTATTTCCAAGGAATAATGTTTGAAAATGACCAAATAAAATAATGTATAAAAGGAAAAAAAAAATGAAATGATACACATAGGTGAAACTAGTGATATGAGGTCCAAGGGAGAAGGTAGCTAGTAAAAGGAGCAACAAGGCAAATTACTGAGTTTTTTATCTGAGTTTTAAAGGTTGGGTTCGATTTCATTGGAACATTTGAATGAATAGAGGAGTGTTCAATGAATTATGGAATGAAGGAAAAATAGACTAGTTTCAGATTATAAAGGGCACTGAATTTCAGATAAAAAAGTACAAAATTTACTTGGTAGAAAAAAGACATCTGAGGAACATTTCTGTGCAAAGGTAAAACATATTCTATTATGAAAACAAAACAAAACAGAAAACTGAGATGCTGCAGCAGGAAAACAAATGTTCTGGACTCCTTTTACTTTTGTACATTATATCACATAATGGTTATTGACTTATTGTCCTTTTCATAAACTTGCAGATCAGCATCTGCCCCTTTCAAATATTCTGAATTCTATCAAGCTTGGAAATTAAAAAAAAGTCTGGCAACAAAGAACCTTTGAGTGGTGAGTGGTTATGAACTGAACAAGGAAAAATCAGTCTCAAATGAAATATAGCCTACTAGAAAAAACAAAGAAACAAACAAATAGTCATTTTGATTGTCAAGGCTAAGAGTAAAAACTGGTAGCAGCAGTAATGATAACAAGATACTAAAAGAGATTATGAAAGCAGTTAATACATATAGCAAAAAGAAAGCAGTTAGGATTTTATTGTCAAAAGCGGTCTAGACAGAGGCAAGGTATCAGTGTTACTACCATTTCTCCCCTTTAAAAAAACAATAATCAAATATTTATTAAGTACCTAATATGTGTAAAATCCTGAATATTTACTAGCTGTGCAAACTTGGGTAAGCCCTTTAGCTTCCTCATCAGTTAAACAAGGACAATAATTTCATTCTACTTATCTTACATGATTATTATAAGTCTTGAAAAAATTATGTAAGGGTAATTTTTTAAAACTGTAAAACAGTTCTTTAAAAGCTAAACTCATCTACTTCACTGCAAAAAATCTTTCCTAACTCCTCAATTGTAAAGAATTCCCCCACCCAAAAACTGTATTTACTTGTGTGTGTGTGTTCACAAAATTCCCCTATATTTCTCTGTAACATCATTGATAAAATGTAAATTCCTTGAAGGTACACCTATTAAAAAAATTTTTTTGGTATGTCAAGCACTTAGTATGATATCTGGCCTGTAGTGCTTAAATATTTCTTCCTAATTGATTGGTGGATAAAACAAATATCTTAACAGATTAATAAAATAATAATCATATTTTATCTTAGCCAGCTGTAATACATAGATTGTCTAGATGCTATAATAATGAGAGTAACCTTGAAGTAATTGTTATAGAACCAAGGTCTGACTCAGGTTGGATACCTCAGGGAAGCTGTCTTTTTAGAATCTGTAGTTAAGTGTATTCCAAATGCTTTCATACTCAAGAAGACTGGCATAAAAACTGGTTAGAAAAGTTGTCTTCTTTCTAGAGGTTTATTTTTATTGTTATAGTTGAGGAAAAACAAATTGTCCTCTTTAGTTAAAATAACATCATAGCATTTCCTCATAAAGAACTGGTAAATAAAAGCTTTCTAACAGGTGAGTAGCATTAATGTCCATTTATAAGTGAGTAAATAAAGGTAGAAGAGGTCAAGCATATTAATAACAAAAAAGAAATGTTAGTTCTGACATTAGTGACTTCAAATAATCAGTAATATTCAAATCACTCCTTATGATAACCAATTCAATAAACATTTATTTAGTTTCTACTATGCACCAGGCACTATGTTAAGTTCTGGGAGTATAAAAAGAGGCAAAAGATACTTCCTGTCTTCAAGGAACTTAGAGTCTAATGAAATATTAATTTGGGAGCTATGTAAGTGAGGAGTGTGCTCTATCATAATCAGATTTTACTTTGGTGTTATACCAAAGGTCCTGGAAATTAAAATGCAATAGATTTCATAGAATCCATTAAAGGAAAAGCCATTTCTCAGAAAACCCTTGAAAATGGTTATTAAAAATGGAAAAATTATGGGAATTAGTATCATCTCATTACAGAGAAATAATTTGTTATAAAATATATGAAATGAAATTTTAATTTTTTTTCAATACTGAACTATGCTATTTGTAGTCTGCAATGTAACACCCATGACATACAAAAATTTACTGAATGTGTTATATAAATGTATAAAAGTCAATGAGTTTTGTATATAAAACCCAACAGAATTAATTTAGGAATGGGAAGAGAATACTAACCTCAAGTATCTGTTATTCTCTATTTTTCAAATCTTATAGCTTTTAATTACAATTGTAATTTTCAGACATTTCTCTTTTCCCTTTATTAATAAAAGTAAAAGCAATTTTTAAAAAATGGATAAGAAGTGCTAAACTTTTAGACTAAAGAGTTGGCTTTTAGCCACTGGTTCCATTATTTATTAAACATGAAACTAGGTAAATAATTGAGATTCTTTAAGCTTCAGTTTTCTTACTAGTTAAATGAATTTAATAACTTACATTTACATAGTCCTTTATGGTTTGCAAAATGTTTTCCTTACATTTTTGTAAAGCTGGTAGTTTCCATTAGAATATAGACAATGACTATTCTTTTGTGCTTGTGGATGGGTGGGTCTTCAGTGTCTATGATAGACCTTACCAGTAGAGACACTTTAAAGACTCCTTGTTTGAATTTCAAATCCTATTATCTTTATTTTACAGAGGAGGAAACTGAGGCCCAGAGACATTCAAATTTTACTTCTGTGGGACAAGTAATTTTATTACTCTAGGCTTTTGTTTTCTCATCAGATAAATCCAAGGATTAGAAAAATGTCCTCTGAGGACCCTTCTACCACTAAATATTGGATGGTATGGAATAGCCAGAGTGACACATCTAGTAAAAATGACAACTAGCATGGGAATCAATGCTTCTTCTGAATTCAAGTCAATTACTTTTTACTATGCATCAGATGTTTTCTCCACACTATTTTCATTCTCCCAATAATACCTATATAAAAGGTTTAGTTTGAGGAAAATCCCTTATAGGATGAAAAAGACTCTAGAAATGTGAATATGATGACAATAGATAGTTCCTTAAGGAAATAAAATACCTTTCCAGAGTATAAGATGGTCATTTTAGTTAATTTAAATGTTTTAAAGTTACTATTTAGTGAACAAATTGATGAATAACTATTTCATTAACTTAAATGTTGATTTTTTTAAGGTACAGAGAAATAAAATAGAAAATGGCCAATATTTTTACTAAAAATAAAGATGATTATCTTCTTCATACAGACCATTGGCAGGTTTACAATTTGGCTACAGACTACTTAGTCAACAGCCAAAGAGATTTATAAGTATCAACTTGGATGGATGGACCAGAGATGGAAGGATGCCATTCTATGAGATGATTGTAGAACAAATGCTGAAAACAGATTTCAGTACAACTTAAGGGTCCCAGATTTAAATTGCCTAAGACAATTCATAGTCTCCATCTACAAATGAATAAGAAAAACACTAAGGAAGCTATTGAACATAGTGTGGTATCCTTGAAAAAAAAACTGTCAGTTGTAATTTTTTTACTCAATAAGTACTTATTTAAAAATATTTATTTTTGAAATTATTTGCTTTTAAAATTTTGATTTCCAAATTCTCTCCCTCCCAGGACTCCCTCACCCACTGTCAGGACAAACAAAGTATCAATAATTATACATGTGAAATCATGCAAAATCTATTTCCCTATTAGCCATATTAAAAAAAATAGAGAATATTTTGCTTCAGTTTTCTTATCCTAATCAGTTTTATATCTGGAAGTAGATATCATTATTTACTTCCACATATATATGTATAAACACACACACGCGCCCCATACATATGAGACTATATAAAGTATAGATAGATTTGATTTCTATATCTGAAAATTGCCTCTACATCCTTAAACCACTTATCATTTGGGGAATGTCTATTATTTGTATTCATTTGACTCAATTCTCTATATATCCTCTTATTTTAGAAATAGAAATAAGAAATTTAGAAATAACATCATTATGAGAGAAAATTGCAGTAAATATATTTTATATTACTTCACTATCTATGATGCTTTTTAACAAAATGTACTTTCCTGGTTATCCTTTTTTAATTAGCTGGTTTTTTTTTTTGCTTTTCTTTGTTTGAGAACATGATTACCACCCCTGCCTTTCTTTAAATATGTAAGCAGAAATAAAATAGATCCTGCTCCAGATTTTTATTTTGAACCTGCATGTGTCTTTGTGTTTCAAGTAGTCTCTTGTAAACAACATATTTTAGGATTCTAGTTTCTAATCAATTTGACTGTCTTCCTACATATGGGTAGGTTCATCTCATTCACATTCACAGTTATGATTACTATGTACTTCCCTCTACCTTATTTTCTTTTGTTTACCCTTTTCTCTTTCTTTTGATCCTATTCATCCTCATAAGTCTTTTTTGTTTCTTACCTCTGTCTCTCCTCTGAAATCCCCTTTAACATTTCCTTTCGCCTTCAAATTTCCTATCCTCTTCCTCTCTTACCTTATTTGGTAAAATAGATTTCTATACCCATCAAAGGACTTATAATATATTTCCTATCAGACCCAATCCTGATGAGAGTGAGGTAAAAATACTGTCAGATTCCCATTTTCTTCTGTACTAGGATATCTTTTATACATCATCCTTTTATGTGACAAAAATTTCTCCATTTTACTGCTCTCTTGTCTTTTCTCCCAATGGATTCATTTTTTCTCAACTCTTCTTTTTTCTTGAGGTCATCAAAATTTTATCAGCTCACATGAAAGTCTTCTGTCTATGTAAACTCTAAACTCCCCTAATAATGTCATAGTTCTTAGTAGTTATATGTATCATCTTCCCATAAAGGAATATAAGCATTTTATCCTTATTGAATCCCTTGCAATTATTTGTCAATGTTTATCTCTTTATGCTACTCTTGAGTCTTGTCCTCTGACATCAAATTTTCAATTCACCAATGGTCTTTTCCTCAGGAATATTTGAAAATCTTCTATTTCATTAAATATCAATTTTTCACCCAAGCAAGTATACTTCATTTTTGCCAAAAAGGTAATTTTGTTTGAAATTCTTCTTTCTCTGACTGCTGAAATATATTACAAATCCTCCTCCTCTTTAACACAGAAATTGCTAAATTTGGGTGGCCCTGACTTTGGGTCCATGATATTTAAATTGTTCATTTCTCTTTACTTCCAATGTTTTTCCCTTATCCTGGGAACTTTGAATATGACCTTGATATTCATGGGAATTTCCATCTTGAAATTTTAATCAGGGAGTAAAACAGTGTATTCAATTTTTATTTTTTCCTCTAGTTCTAAAATATTGAGACAGTTCTTCATTATGAGTTATTGAAATATATTGTCTAGGCTCTTTTATTGAGCATGTCTTTTAAGCAGTCTGATAATTCTTAAATTATCTTCATTTCATGTTTTATAGATCAGGTTTTGTTCCCAATAATATATCTCACATTTTTCTTCTTTTTTGTCCTTTTTACTTTGCCTTAATTGTTTCTTGATGTTTTATCAAGTTATTAGCTTCCTTTCTCCCAATTTTAGTTTTTAAACAATCATTTTCTTCAGTGATGCTTTTGTGCCTCTTTTTCATTTGACCTATTTTGCTTTGTAAGACTTTCTTTTCTTGAATAAATTATTGTATCTCTTTGACCATTAGGCTATTTCTGCTTGTGAAGTGTTATTTCCTTTACCATTGTGTGTTTGTATGTATGTGTGTGTGTGTGCTTTAACCAAGCTCTTAATTCTCTTTACATAATTTTCTTATGTAACTATTCTTTCCTCTACCCCTAACCCCACCATTTTTTCCTCTAACACTTATCTCTTTCTTTAACTTGTTCAAGATGGGCTAGTTACAATTAGCATTTTCCTTTGAAATTTATGTATTTTTCAGAGTTTATGTCTTGTTCTTCACTGTTACTATGTTAACTTTTCATTGTTACATTTTTGTTTTTTTGGCATTGTTTACTTATTTTCCTACCCAATTTGCCTGTGAAGTTTGGGTTCAAGTTATCGTCTGTTCACCTTGAGATGGTGAGGTATATAATCCCAAGCTTCAAGATTTTTCTTGTTCTTGTTTTGAGAGGTAGTTCTGAGACCTACAAGTTTTGAGTGCATCCTAGGAGCTAAGATCTGGTGAGAGATAAAGTCACTGTTTTATTGTTTGATGAGAGAGAGAGAGAGAGAGAGAGAGAGAGAGAGAGAGAGAGAGAGAGAGAGAGAGAGAGAGAGAGAGAGAGAGAGAGAGAGAGAGAGAGAGATTGGTTTTGGAATAGAGACCAAATGATTTCTTTGAAAATGGGGGGAACCACCCTCAGGTAATGAAATGCCTTAGTAACTCAGGTTGGCATCTTCTCTGTGTAACTCATGTTTTAAAGGTCCATTCAGATAAAATTGTGTTTAACAAAAGAGACTAAATATTCAATACTCTCCACCTCTATGAGGTCCAGAGTTGGTGAGACTTGAGAAGAGAGATCCCTGTCTCTAGTTTCTAGCAAAGAGAGAAAAAACTAATGGTTATAGAATCTCTTTTGGTCCCTGAAGGGAACGAAAGACTCTGGAAAGAAGTCAATATGCAGATGAGCTAGTAAGTCCAATCATGTTGCTATCCCCAGGTTAATATAATAGTTATAGTCAAATATCCCCTTGTGGATAAGATCTTGGATTCTGCCTGTCTCTTTCATTGCTCCTCCTTCATCCCACCTTATCTTTGATATGAGTTATCTTGTTGCCTCTGGAAAAGTTTGTTCTCCTTTTTGTGTTTTCCATTATATTTCTCATATGTATACTTTATCTGATTTCTTTTTACATTGTAAACTTCTAATACTTTATTTGTTTACTATTCACTACATGTTTACATTTTGGAACTGGAATTTCATGGCAAGATAGTTAAGCCTTGGATATATAGCAAGTGGCACTTTTTTCTCATTAAGACATCAATTTGGAGATAAGGAGTTCATCTTGAACCATGAAATTATTTTCCCTAGAATAACAATATTTAAGGAACCAGAGAGGTATAATTCTAATCCAGTATTCCTTCTCTTTGAAGAGAGTAGAATGGGAAGTTTCTGGAAACCAATCTCCTCCTTTCCTTCATAACAAGAATCAAAGTCTTCCTTAAAGAAGGGGTAGGGTGGGGAAGAGGATATTCTAGAGATATCGTTTTGCTTTACTGTTAGCCATATAAACAGATCAAAGGGAAATAAACACAACCTACGTGGGCAGAAGCCACACATAGCCCACCTTACACATTCATATATCTTCATCTTATTGACCTGGATGGTTTCCTGAACCACTGAGAGATTAACTAATTTGTTAAGATTCATATATCCAAAGTGTGTCAGAAGCAGGACTTAAACCCAGGTCTTTAAGAATTTAAGACTAGCTCTCAATGTTCTGCTTCTTGGGATATAACATTCTCATTGCTACCCATTCTCTAAAATGTGTTCCAACACAAAAGACTGTCAAAAAATACACTGTTTACTATGCTCTCTTAGTTTAGGCAGCTGATCAGAACTGGTTTGTAACCACCCTAATGACATAAGAAATTTGCTTTGGACAAATAACTTTAAGTATCACATTTTTTCCTTTTGTCCTTTCCTCATTTTTATATAAAATAACTCCCTGAAAATAAACATTTTCCTAAACATATAAACATAATTTTTATAAGACATTATTTTACAACTTCTCTGCTAGGCATAAAAAGTTTGAAAGAAATAAGTTAAGAAGGAAATTAAAAGTACAACCATTGTCTTCTGGGAATTTCCAGTGAAACAACGGATATTTTTCATTTTCTTTGTATGTTTCATTTTTATAAGTTGAAGATCTTAAGATGTAGTGGCAGGAAAAACAAGAGATTTTAGTCACTAGTCTTTGAAACATTTCATTATTTCCCCCCTCTCTACACTATTCTGGGTCATCACTGATTTCTCCATTATATCCCAGTAATCTCTGTCTCTCTCTGGGTCTCTATGTTGGTCTCTATCTCTTTCACATGCACACACACACACACACACACACACACCACAAATCTACTTTTTTCAATATTCTTCAGCATGCCCCTTCAGTAGCTCTCCAATAATAAACTTCACTAAGATCCTAGAAGGTTTTCATCTGATAGTAATTTCCAAGGACAAAAAGATGGAAGAATTTAGAAATGGCTAAGAATTCTGGCCAGGATTCTTGGATACTATGTGAAGCATTTGTTTTAGTTATTATGCTCCAATTCAATCGATTTTTTAAAATAGCTGGAGGCCAAATAATTTGAACAATTTTATTACTTTAATTTCACAGAAATAAACTTACCATCATAAAACAGGAGGGCACAAATGTTCACAGTGTGCATGAGTATTATTTAACATGCAGTTTCTGTCATAGATGAACTAAAGGGCAGCTTCCAGCACATTAAGGAAATCAAATAGAGTGTTTGTGCAATATCATAGAGGAGGATTTCAAGGGTAAGAATGCTTAGGTTGTTGTGATCTTTACTGATAGAGAACTTACAAAATATAAACTCCTTTAAGGCAGGGAATTTTGACACTAAATATTCATTTCAAATTAAGGAGACACTAAAAAATTCTTGTCCAATGGCTTCCAAACTTGTCATTTAATTGAGATGATTTTCCTAAAACTACTATTGTTATCTTAATGGCCAAATCAAATGTCTCTTTTCTCAATGCTCATTCTTCTTGATGCAACAGGATATAATTTTTGACCTGGAGTAAGGAAGACAGAAGTTCAAATCTGGCTTCAGACACTTAGTAACTATGTCATTCTGGGGAAGTCACTTTATATCAATTTCCTCAAACATAAAACGGAGATAATAGTAGAACTTACCTCCCTTGGTGGTTGTTAGTATCAAATGAGTTAATATCTAAAAATGCTTAGCACAATGTTTGGCACATAAAAAGCACTTAATAAAAGCTTTTTTTTCCCTTTTTTTTCTTCCCTACCATCCTTCCTTCCTTGCTTCCTTCCTTTCTACCTTCCTTCCTTGCTTCCTTCCTTCCTTCCTTCCTTCCTTCCTTCCTTCCTTCCTTCCTTCCTTCCTGCCTTCCTGCCTTCCTCCTTTCCTTCCTTCCACATATGCCATCTACCACTATCCTCCTGTATATTCTTTCTCTCTTCTCTAAATTTTCATGACACTGCCTCCTCATCATTATACTCTTACTTATCTGATGATTATTTTTAAATGTCCTTTGAAGGCACATCATCCATGTCCTGTCTCTTAATTATGGTAATAACTAAGCCTATTACTTGAGTCCTTATCTCTTACTTCTCTACCCTCTCTCATTTATTAAACTAATCAGTCTAATCATCTCTATGCTGTTGACTCCTACACCTATATACCCATTTCTAGTTTTTCTCATGGACTTAATTCCTATATCACCAACTGAATATTGGTCATTTAAATATAGATATCCTCTACTCACTGAAAAATGAGCATGTCCAAAACATAGCCCATTACCTTCCCTCTCAAATAATTACTCTTTCAGACTGTCTACGTTTCCAACCTTAGACTTATTCACAACTCATTGTCAATCTTCCATTATGTTCAACAAGCTGCTAAGTCTTGTCAGTTTTAAATCCAAAGCAATTCTCTAATCTGTCCCCTTCTCCACACTCACATATTTTCCATTTAAATTCAGATACTTATCATTTCTTACTTGGAACATTGCAATCACCTCCTAATTGCCATAACCGGCAAAGGATTATTCCTAAAGCACTGGATTGGTGATGTAAGTCCCTTGTTTAATTAATTCCAGTGGCTCCCTACTGCCTCTAGAATAAAATATAAACTTCTCTGTTTGACATTTGGAAGCTCTTCTTCATCTTATTTCCACTTATATTTCTAGGTCAATATTTTACTTGAATTCATATGTTGTATAGTTAAGCCAAATTAGTCTTCTTAGTTTTCCTTACATGTAACATTTTTTCTCTCATTTCCATGCCTTAGCCAGGTTACATGCCTGGAATGCATTCCTTCCTCATTTCTTCCTCTTAAGATCCCTTGCTTCTTTCAAAGTTTCATTCAAATGCTACCTCCCTTGAGTCCTCTCTTAATCTCTCCAGCTACTAGTTCATATCTCCTAAATTGCCTTGTATTTACTGTGTGTGTGTGTGTATATATATATATATATATATATATATATATATATAGTGAATTATATAAACAGTTTTCTCCCTATATTGAGGGTAGACACTATTTGATTCCATGTTTGTATCTACAGTTTCTCATGTTGTACCTAGAAAATAAGTGCATGGTTAACAAATGATTGTTCATTAACTTTTTGATTTGATGAATTAAACTGAGGAAATTAACCATACTAATAAGTTTGCATGCATATGAGATGCTTAGGCATCTCAGTGGAATACACTTAATTAGTTTAAATGTTGAATTGGTAACCAAAAAAGGTTGCCATTTTGAGAAATTCATGTTCTGCAAAAGGAAGCAAATACAGCGATCCATATATATGATGTTTTCAGGAATATAAAGAATTTTCACAAAGATGTTTTTGCAAAAGGTTATGTAGTTTCTAAACCTAGAAATATTTAAGAAGAAATGATAGACTATTAAATTATCTTTTAGAATATATCTAATCGTTCTTACTAGTTCTAGAATTATCTGATTAGCTGACAGAAACATTCTTACTTATTTCAATACTTGTCATCCTATATGTAGCTTGTTGTAGTTCTTTGTATCATACACTCTTGTTAAGTCACCATCCCTAAATCTACCTGGCATTCATTGTTATTAGATAAAAATCTGTCTACTTTCTTCAAAGAGAAGATAAAAATCTCAGGTTTCTGTCATTCCTAAGTTTGGTCCATTGCATTGCGAGGCATTTCTTCATCCCTTTATAAAGCCATGAATCTTACAACAAAGTACATATATGCATTAGATTAAAATAATATGTAAAATGTCTTTGGTGGCCTCCAAGTAAAACTCTTGTCTTGTGTCTTAGTGTGAACTCTCACTATAGTAATAGATACATATGTTTCTGTACTGTTTGGGGATCGAAATGTTTCCAACATAGTAACATTGGTACCTTCCCTTGCTACAAACCTAGTAGACAGAATATATCTGTATGATTAGATAGATGAGATATCTACTTAGGAATAATAATTAAAACCATGAGAGCTATTGAGTTTACCAAGTAATTTAGAAAGAAAAAAAAGGAAAGTCCATAACAAAGCTCTGGGAAATAAACTTTAGGGGATATCATATAGATAAAGCATCAGAAAAGGCCATTAGAAAGGAGAACTCAGATAGATAAAAGAACTCAGAGAAGTCTTTGGATATTTTGGAAAAGATTCTTCAATTCCTTAATTTCTAAAGTTTCTTTATATAAAAAATTCTTTATATAAAAATTATATAAAAAATTTCTAAAGGGTATCACAAACTATACAAAACCATTTCAACTATTTGTAAATGATACTAAGGGTATTGTTTCTGGTGTACTGACACAGACTTTGGGACAAAGTTATCATTCAGTTGGATACTATAGTTGTCAGCTTGATCCAATATCTGCTGGTACAAAGGGGTGTAGCAGCTTGCAGCTGTGTTAGTCCAGAAGTCAGCCAATTTAGTTTTGGGATGTCCATTGATTGTATTTTGTTCACATCAAATAAAAGCACTAATAAGGAAATTTCATAGTCAAGCATATTCAGATCAATGAATTTCTAAGGGAGTGAAGAAGTTCTCACTCCTAGAGAGTGAGAACATACAGTCGAGGAGGTATAGTGCATTAAATACAGTTACACTTCTTTCTGATTTTCCAAAGGATAGTGAACAATTACATGAGTGTGTAGAAGTAATAGATGTAGTGGATATGCCTAGGATGGATTTAAAAGACACTCCAATTGAAAATCCAGACTTGGGATCTTCATATCTATGTAATGGAATTAGATGTACAGCTGCTGCAGTGGTCACAGAATTTGAAGCACTGAGATATGTTTCATTACCTAGTAACCTTAGTGCTTAAGGGGAAGAGTCAGTCGCTTTGAAGCAAGGATGTATTCTAGCTGAGGGCAAAAGTGTAAATATTTATACAGACTCTTGTTGTGCATTCTCTGTATGTCATGCTACAGGAAAGATCTGGAAACAATGAGGTTTTTTCACTGCATCCAGAAAACCAATTGCTCATTCAGAAATAATAACTGAGTTGTTTGATGCTATCCAAAAACTTAAAAAGCTAGTGGTGATCCATTCAGAAGTCATACTAGTAGCAGAGATTCAGTCACTAAAGGAAATCATAGAGCTGATATAACTGCAAAATTTGCAGTGAGGAATGCTCCAGTGTATGTAATGAATTTGTCAACTATTGAATCTGATGATCTAGAAAAGGCTTATGTAGACTCAGACATTCAGAAGTGGAAGGAGAAATTTGGAACAAGGAAAGAACATGGAATATGGGTTGCAGACACTGGAAAACTGCTGTCACCAAAAGATCTGTATACCTTTTTGTGTCAAGCCATCCACACAAAAGGTTATTTTGGTACTCAAGCTGTAGTAGACTCTGTAAAGAGGCAATGGGTAGCACCTGGGATAAGTACTGTAGCAAATAAGATCTGTACAAGTTGTTCTGTTTGCCAAAAATTCAAACAAGGGATATTCAGACAGAAAGGTTTGGGTGGTAGACCTTAAGCATATTATCCATTTAAGAGTCTGAATATTGATTACATCAGCATGACAAAAATGGAAGATAAAAGTTTTGTCTGGTAATTTTGGACAGGATAACAAAATGGCCTGAAGCATTTCCATCAAATACTAATACACTTAGCTTTGTGGTAAATGTGCTGATTAAGGAAATTATTCCTAGATTTGGTGTACTACTTAACATAGACTCTGATAAAGGATTTCATTTTACCCAATATATTCTGAAAAGAGTCTATGAGAATCTAGGAATAACACCTAAATATCATGTTCCTTATCACCCACAAAGGTCAAGTCAAGTGGAGCATGTAAATAGGAAACTCAAGACTATGGTGGGGAAAATCTGTGCTGAAACTTATATAAAATGACTGGATACTCTTCCCATAGGTTTGTTTTACCTACACACAAGACCAAGAGCATATTTCCATATATTATCTTATGAAATGCTCTTTGGACATGCTCCACTGCAGGCAAAAACTTGTAAGACAGTCTACACATCTCTCTTAGGAGGAGACTGTTAACTTGCTTCATGCTTAATAAATTTTTTACAACAATGACTTAGAGAACAACATAATATGGGGGTATTGATCTAATCTGGTATATTGGGTTATTCTCTCCATAATTTCCAACCAGGAGACATGGCATATGTGAAAAATTTTGCTAAAACATCAGCAACACAAGAGAGTTGGGTAGGACCTTACACAATTGTGTTAGTTTCTCAATCTTCTGTAAAAGTGTTAAGTAGAGATGCATGGTATCATTGTTCAAATATAAAATTAGTACATGGAATTAATAATGAATAATGTATAAATTATTGAAGAAGAAAATGAAGAAGATGAGATCATGGAAAATTGAGAATCATTGGTCAAATTGAGACTGTAGTCAGAAAGATCAGTAAGGAGAGGACCATTGCAGTGGAAGAGGACATTTGGATGGAAGAGGACAATGCAGGTGAAGAGGAGAATTGATAAAATTAATGGACATTGTTAAAAGATTGTAAGGACTTATAAATATTTAGACAAAAACTTTGAGGACACTTGCAATTAAGAGGATCAAGTAATTAATGGACTAATGGATTAAAATTTTGGGTAATGTATTATAACACAAAAACAACATAACATATATTCACCCAAGCATTCTTAAATACATTTACTACCATTTATTTGGAGAAGAAGAATTATTCAATCCAGAAGAGATGAGAAGAGAAGGAAAATCTGATTGGGTAAGTATATTACATGTAACAGTAACATAACACTAACACAACAGTAACACTGATATAACACTAGCAGAACAACATAACATAGCAACAATAACAACAGTAACATAAGTATCTGGAGCTAATAGAAAGCTGGTCCATTATCCCCTTTCCTTCCCCATCATTCCCTCCTTGGTAATAAATTTATTTATTTTACTGTGTGTTCTCCCTTCCTACAAACCTTTCCCTTTTCCCTAAATTTCCATTGTAACAGGTTCCACATGCACACCAAGAACTGCCTATTTCTCTTTTCCAATTGGATGTCCCATTAGGATCTCATCCTAAACATGCTCAAAACATAACTAATTATCTTTTAACCTAAACTATATCTCTTTCAAACTTCTCTCTCTTTGTTGATATTACCACCATCACCTAGAAATATATTTTCCCATCCAAAGTTTTCTGGAGCTTATATTCTACATATTTTATCTATAGTCTAAATGATGGCTCTACAGTCATTCATGAAACTTCTTTAGTTTCTAGGTTTGAAATTCAATGAGTTACATATATTTAACATTATATAGATCCCATGTTCATCATAGTGTGAAAGAAGACAAATAGGAAATAAAGTGAAGAATGGTATGCTTCTTTCTGCATTCAGACTTCACCAATTCCTTCTATAGTAGTGGATAGCCTTTTTTCATCATAGTGTTCCTTGGAGTTGTCTCAGATTCTTGCATAACTGATAATAATGGAGTCACTCACAATTGATCATCGTATATTCTCACTGTTACTGTGTACAATGTTTTCCTGGTTCTGCTTACTTCACATTGCATCACGTCATATAACTTTTTCCAGGTTTTTTGTCTGTTTTTTTAATTACCTTGTTCATTATTTCTTATGGCACAACAGTATTCAATTACAATTAAATACCTCAACTTGTTCAGTCATTTCCAATTGATACAAAAAGAGTTGCTATAATATTTTCTCCCTACAATCAGGTCCTTTCCCCTTAATTTTTATCTCTGTATTTTAGAACTAGAAGTGGTATTGCAGGGTTAATGGCTTTACATAAGTCAATGGCCCTTTGGACATTAATACTGTTTTCTAGGGTGACTGTATTAGTTCTTAGCTTCACCAACAATGTATGAGTGTCCAAATTTTGCCACGTCCTCTTCAGCATTTTTCATTACTAACAAATAGTTTCCTAAGACACACTTTTTTAGAAATCTCCTTCCAAGTAGACTCTGAAAACCATTACTGTCTATTATTTAATTTGGGCCTACCTTGTTTTAGCTCACCCAAGTTAATAAATTTGTCAACAAGAACATGTTAAGAGATAAAAGGGGGACATAATCAAAATTCTTCCCCATAATGGTAAAAATGCTGTCAGAAATTCATGTAACAAACTATGGTAAAGTTAAGAATTTGCCATCTCCTCTACCTTTCTAAGAAGATTTCTAACAAATATCTACATTGAAATTTCTCATTATTCATAAATATGTGAAACCAATAATTGACATTAAAAAACAGAATACATTCTTCCAATTTTGAGGAGAATTTTGGGATATATTTTCTCTTATTATTCTTGTTCAAATATTTTCAGAATAATTCTCACCTTGGTTTTTCATAGGATTCTAGAAAGTTGTGGAATTCCTTGATATACAGTGTATCTGCTAAATTTTTCTTGTGAATATGGTATACCCTTACATTCATGCCATAAGCTCATCTAATTAATCTCTTTTTAAATAATTCTAGGCATTTTTCATTTTGTTCGTAAGAGAGAAAAAAGATGTTCTTCACTGGCAGGGAGAACATTTTAAGTGGAATATGCAATTGATGATCATTTTGTGCAGCAAGATAGACATAAGAGATAGTGTTTATCCTGCCTCAATATTAAGATGGCATGTATCCTTTAAAACCAATGGAATCAAAAATTATGTGGCCCACAAAGTTCCTTAGCGTACTCAAACAGATTAAAATGTAATTGGGAAATGTTAACAAAATAAATAAAATATTATGTAACATAGGTAATGTCAACATATGACTTTCTAATTCAATATGTGACCCACAATGAACATTTTGTACATGTTAGTGTACCCCTTTTTGGTTTGAAATCACTACTTTCTTAGAACTTTACTTCTTTGCCCTAAAAATTTCATTATAAAACTTTCACTCTAAGTTCTAATCTGTGTGATATTACCTATTCATATGGCTCTTGGAATCATATTCTACTTTTTACTACTTCCTGATTTAATCTGTGAATCTCTCATGGAGTACTTTTAACTTACAACTCAGTCAATTTTCTAATATACCCGCAGTCATACACAACAGAATACACTCACGCACACATACACACACACACACACACACACACACACACACACAAACAGGCACAGGGAGAAAAAATACACACACACACTGAGTTCCTAAGAATCCAAGCATATGCATATAATCTACAGTAGATAGAATAAGCAATACTTTATTCACTTGCCCCCTTTTCACTTCCTGTTGCTCTCAGTCTCCAAAATGAATGAAATGACACAAATCTAAAAGGAAATTATTATCAGAATTCACTAAAGGCAAAGTTGTTTAGGAGACAGATATTTTAGGGTAGATTTCCAACTGCCTTGTGCTCCCCATGGCTGGCTAGTTGCAATTACAATGGTGTCACCTTTTAGAGCACACTCTTTCTTCAGACAACATAACACTTTTCTTTTTTTCTTCTTGTATTTTTTTTTTGTACAAAACTATATTACATTTATATCTGGCTTTTATGAGACTACACAGGAGAGGAAGGTACCTATTTCATTCAGGAAAGTGTTACTTTTATTTAGTATTGACAACCTGTTTTACAAAAGAACCACACAAGTTCTCTTAAGAGTTCATATTTTATATTTTTACTGATTCTGTCAGTTTACTGTCACTGTGGAAACAAAGACTCACAGAGAGACAGTCTAATGCAGAAAGTCTTACAACTGGTCAGCTTTGGCTCCTGAAGCTCAAATATAAAAAGATAAACATAGAAACATAGAGACAATCTGATGATTTTTTAGAATTACTTTCCCTCTCTTTATAATATCACCTAAAGAACACTGCTGAACGTGACCAAAGACTATCTTGGGGGAGAAAAATACTAAGAAAGAGAGAAGAAAATGTCCGTTGCTTTAGTGTAGTTAAAATCTAGGAAGCTTCTTGGAGTCCAAATCTAGAAAGTAATATGGGGTTGAAATTAGAAAATATTAGTCTCTTTGTGCTTTGCTTCCCTCCTCTGTAAAATGGTAACTATAAAGAGTCACATTTACCTAGTACTTCACTGTTGTTAAAGTAGCTTCAGTCATAAACAACTCTTTCTGACCCCATTTGGAGTTTTCTTGACAACGATATGGGAATGTATCTTGGCAAATATAGCGGAGTATCATTTACTTCACCTCATTTTACTGATGAGGAAACCAAGGCAAAAAAAGGGTTAAGAGACTTGTCTAGGGTCACATAGCTAATTAGTGCATGAGGTCAGATTTTGAACTCAGATCTTTCTGACTCTAGGACCAGTGTCCTATACACTGTGGCACCTAGTTGCCCTATGTTACTTCCTGCAAGTTATAAATTACTTTCCTTACAATCACTCTGTGAAACATTGTATCTTGTAAATTATAAAGTTTTTCTTTTCTAAGTGATAATTATTATTAGTAAGATATACTTTATATGAATTGTCTTGATCAAGTAACAAATACCTTCCTACACAAATCCACAAGAAAAATCTACTGTTGGCTCATAATAAGCATGATCATGAAAGACAGAAAAAAATATTGTCATGGAGAAGTGCATTCCATTACTAAGAATATGAATTATATACATTTTCCTTCCTTGAGGGCAATTATTATTGTTCTTTTTTAATATCCCCAGTGTTTAGTACAGTATCTGGCATATGGTAAGGACTTAATAAATGTTTATTGATTTAAGTGGGATGTAAGATATTAGATAATAGCCACCTCTTGTTTTTCCAAATCCTTTATATTGTAGATATTAAATATTTATAAAACTCTATATAAAGTTTCCATTTTGCCCTTTACATAAAAGAGATTGCAAAGCCACAAATATTTTCAAAGGAACTACAAGAAGAGAGAGTTTTATCCAGAATTTCACGATGTCTGTGAATCCCTGAATGGGAAGATAGGAAGCATTTAATTGCAATGATCATCTATGGTATAAAGTCAATACAGAAATAAGAGCATAAGAAGCCAATAAAACCACATTATTAATTCAATGAGTTAAAAATGAGGTTTTAAAAAATTATTTATTCAAAAATAACAGATAGATGTGGGCTATTTGGTAACAGGATAAAAAAGAATGTTATGAAGTTAAAACCAAGAGATGAGATTATCTGTGATGGGTAAGCACTAGAAGTTATTGTTTTTTTAAAGTAGAGAAAAGAAAAAGAAGGATTTTCCATCTTCCCTAGTTTACATGATATAGTTCCAGAAATATAAGCTAGTATTAAGAGAAGAGGATAAAATTAAAATTACAAAATAAATGAATCAAATTTTTAAAAAGCAAAAATAAATGATCTTATGAGAAAAGTCATTAAAATTGAAAATTAAAATTATTCCAAGGTTTCATCTTACATTGTGCAAATAGTCAAAGATGAAGGGGAAAAAACCACATAAAACACACATTAATTTACTGTTGTTAGAATTATTAATGTGTCCAAATATTTTGAATATCAATTTGGAAATAGACAAGAAAATCAACTAAATTGTGCAGATCCCTTGACTCTCCAATATAATGGATAAGAAGATCAAAGAGAGAAGCAAACATCTAACTTGTGCCCAAATATTTTAGTGGCACATTTTGTGATAGCAAATACTAAAAAGAGCAAATAACTATCAATCAGTTAATAGGTGAAAAAATTGGTATATAAATGCAATCTAATACTGGGTAGTAGCTATGAGGAATTCAGAGAACATGGGAAGATTCATATGTACTGAAGCACAATGAAATACAGAAAATCAAAAGAATACTATACATAAATACAATAATGTATTTCCCTTTTCTTGGCAAACCCTATTTTTGATATATATCAGTATCAATCATAGGCAAAACAAATTGTCTAATCTGTGGCATTAGTTAAGTCTCATTACAGATAGGTACATTAGAGAATTAGTAGTCAATTGATAAAATAATAATGATTATAATAATATATTATTATAATAATGATTATAATAAATATATTTATTTCTTTTAAAGTTTGTAAAGCACTTTACATATGTCGTTTCACTTTAACATGACAATATCTCTGGGAGTTTGGTGTTATTATTAGCCTCATTTTCCAAAAAGGAAACTGAAAAAGCTGGAGGGGAAATGTCATACCCAGTGTCAAAAAGCTAGGAAGTAACTGAAGCAGGATTTGAACTCCAGATTTCTTGACTTCAGGTCCAATGTACTCCACTGTGCCATCTAGCTGCCTCTAAAATTTTCCACACTGTAATAGGGCATTATTAGTACTATTACTTGTTTTAAGATAGGCTTCATTAAGGGCATGGGGTTGGGATGTTAGAAAATATCATTACCTTGTCCTAGTAATAAGATGAAAATTGTATTTCTTTCTTCAGGGAGACTTTGAGTTTCAGATAAAAGTATCAATAACCAGACCAGGGCAGATAGGGCAAGTTTCAAATTAATAGCAGAATTTTCTTTATTGTATCAGAATAAAGAGAATTTCAACAAATGAATGATAAAAAGATAAGTTAGACAAGAGGGAGAGATAAGCAGTAGAAAGCCAATGTCCTTGGGATGCTACAGTGTCAAAAGGAGTTGGGGGTGGGTGCAGTTATTTAAGTGGATCTCTTATGGAAGGGCATAGACAAAAGTTGCATAGGATGGTCAGGCGTTGATGGATTGTAATTTATATGATATGAGGGAATAATCACATAAATGAAAATAAAGATACATTTGAGTATTTTCATAAGTCCTAATTCTACACATATCTATGTATATAAAATGAGAACATAAGTTAATTATTAACCCAATGGATATCAGAATAAAAAGGCAATTATTTTCAATTTATCAGGAGGCAATGGGAGGCAATAGGAAGTTCAATTTATTTGTGGAACTAGAATATATGACTGGGTTCAAATCCCCGCTCTGCTATTTACTAAGTGGTTGACCTTGGGACAGTCATTTAACTTGTCTTGGACCAAAGTTTCCCTATTCTTAAAATAAGAGGATTGGATTAGGTGGCCAGTTAGTTCAAGATCCATAATCTCATGATCCTCTTCTTTGGGGATGGTTTTAAATAGGGCAAAACTTTTCAGTTTCAAAGAAGTTAAATGACCTCCCAAAAGTCACAGAGATTATTATTAGTACAACTAATTTAGAACCCATGCATTCAATTTTCTAGACAAATGGGACTAGCATCATAATTCTAGCACTTTCTACAAGGAAAATATAGATTTTTTTACCCCATCTCATCCCAACTTCACACCAGAGTCACTTAAGAGGGAAAGCTTAACCTTAATGAGGACTGTAGCTTACCTTAAGCCAAAAATGAAGCGACAAATTTAAAAGTGATTAGAGACACTGAGAAACCCTAATTAGAAAGTGTCCCTTTTCTTTCTGTTACTTTGGGGCTCTTTATTTGTCTCATTATTAAACATATCTATAGGAATACAGGGAAACTTAGAGAGTAAATGAATGGTCTTTGATGGCTCTTCTGATTCAGATTCTATTCTAATATGATAATGTGAATTACTCTATATTCTAATATGATCTACATTATATTCTTATATTATAATGCTCGATTCTAACATGATAAAGAATATTTTGAATTAAACTAAGTCAAGCTAAATTCAAAGAATATCTTAAATTATTTTCAAAATTCTATCATATGCCTTGGAAGATCATACAAAGTTTGTTTAAATGAGGTCTGCCCTATTATTTTCAATGCTTTTTCAATCTTCTTCTTTTTCAAATTCCTCTGAATTCCAAGCACTAATAAACCACATTAAAATAGTTTTAAATACTTTTCTTTCTTCTATCAAATGAGGCCTAATCTTTAATTCATTAATAAATACTTTCTATTTAGTTCATCTTTTAAATGGAAACATAAATATTATCAATAAAAATATTAGGATTTTCTGTAAATTATGATAAGTTTTTTGAAAATCCCACTGTCAAAGAAATGTTTAATGTTTTTACAGTGAGTATAATATTCAGGGTAATAATTGTTCCAACAAATGTAACTGGAGGGTTTCTAATAAATCCTAAAACAACTCTTTTCCTTTTTTTGTATGTAAACTAGCATATCTTCATTGCTAGTATAAAAGAACACCAACAATGGAGAGAATCCATGATTTTTCTTTTAAGTACTCCCTTCACTGATATAGATGCAACCTTTCAATTAATTTCATTCAGTATGAATATTATCTATATCAATCTATAATTCTTATATGAAGGTTAAAATGACTGAAAGCTTTCTTCTGATAATTTCAATATTTCAGGAGTAGCAATTCCATACTGTTATATCGTTCTTCACTCTTAGTTAATGACTAGCATAATTTTTAAAGTCCAATATGCTTTTTATGTTGATTTTTGTGCCATTTCTTTTATATATCTTCCAGTATTTTTGCCAACTCATCATTAGTAAAATGTTTCATAATATTTAAATCCAATATATTTCTCTTGTATTTGGTATTACATGAAATTTTTTGATTCCTCTGAATAATGGCAGTCTATGATTTGCTTTCCCAATATGGCACCTGAAAACTGGGTACAATGATGTTAGGTTATGAAATGTTATAATATATATTAAAATGAAAAGTATTTGGTGGAAAATCACTGGGAATCAAAGAAAAGAACGATATAATTTCCCAAAATAGATTGACTTCTGACTTGATTCTTGCTATCCTTTGTTAAGTCCCCATCATTGCCCATCAATAGCACTTAATGTATGAAGAAATGTAATGGGGTAGATATCAAATTGCATCAGGAATATATGTGAATTTTATCTATTTTTTTTTGTCCCAAGGAACATATATCCTGTGGTGTCATTAAAGGGTCCCAGATAATGATGGAGTAAAATGAAGCTTCCATTTCTTTCCCTGCTTCAGGTTTCCCAGATTCCACATCAACCTTCTTGCTGATAACTTCTTCCTCATTTATGCTACTGGCTTGACTTCAACTTCACCCTCATTCCCAACTCTGCAGGAAGGAACTCAGAAACTCCACTCTCTTCCATATCTTAAGCTCCTTCTCTACAATCTCAGTTTTGTACAAGCAATCTATAAGCTCCCCTTCCTGCAGGGCAGACACACCATGAGCCCTAGAGCTCCTGAGCTTTGGCAGGTGACCTAAAATTGAATTCTTTTTCATGTTACATTACTATGAGTTCCTTAAAGGAAGGGTATCTTTTTTTTTATATTTGTATGCTCAAAACGTAGCATAGTATTTGACACATAATACTAAAGATGCTATTATTAAACTCCAATTGACAAATAAGAAAACAGTGATTTAGAAATATTAACAAGTGACTTCTCCAGGGTCAAAATGAAATAGGAAAGAAGACAAACTGTGGTCTTCATGTAATCATATTTACTATTCAATTTTCCCTGTATTTTATTTTTCTAAAATATTAGTTCAATTTTTAAACAGCTTTGTAGACTTTATGGAAACCAGTTACAAATATATTTGTAAAATAATGGAAATCTATCTTGTTTTATTAAAAAAATTCCAGACATGAGAATATCTACCCAAATTTTCTTAACAGCTGAGCTCTAAAAATCACAATGACAATGTATTCTTTGGATACACACACACACACACACACACACACACACACACACACACACATATGTGTGTATATTCACTTGTAAACCTAAGGCTTCTATAATATTTCTCTATTTGCAATTTCTATCTTCTTTCATTTTTTGCCTTTTCTTTTCTTATTTCCTCTAGTATTCTTTGCCAGTCCTTTGTGGTTAGCTGAACTACCCACAAAATGGAGTACTTGTCATATGGCCTCCTCTGCTGTATAACTAATGAATGTTCTTGGCATCCCTCCCAGATGAAAAATTATCCCTTCTTCCTTTCACTTGGCTAAAAAGTTTTGGTTCTTAAAGTAGGAGATTCTTTTTGTTCTAGACAAAGCCCTTTAAAAAAAGCAAATGATAAATAAAATGGATCATGAGTTAAACATTGATATAGTCTCTTTATGATTTTCATTTCAACCAAGATGGAAAGGTAGGGAAGAAGATAAAGGATAGAGAAGAATATGGGCTACTTGATGGAAGATAATCTCATACTTTCTTTTCATTTTTCTCCCTTCCTCCTCTTTTCCTCTCCTCTCCCCTTTTCCCCTCTCTTTTCTTTTCTTTCTTTTCCTCACCTAACTTTTCCTTTCTTCCCTTTTGTATCTCCAGCCCTAGAACTTTTGGTATTGTACTTAAAGTGCATCTTATTTGAATTCTTTAACTGAATTTAATTGAAATGTATTTATAATAATGGCAGAACCTTAAAACATATTCATGGAAATTTTTACTATGCATATTGCCTCAATTTGGAGGTTAAAAAAACTATCCATATATTCTTTTTTCCCATTAGAATGAGTTTATTTAGTCAATTTAGAACAATATTCCTTGGTTACAATAATCACATTATTTCCCTCCATCCCCTCCACCCACTGCTCCTGCAGCCAACGTGCAATTTCATTGAGTATTACTTGTGTCCTTGATCAGAACCTATTTCCATGTTGTTGTTTACACTAGGATGTTCATTTAGAGTCTGCATCCCCAACCATATCCCTTTGACCCATGTATTCAAGCAGTTGTTTTTCTTTGGTGTTTTTACTCCCGTAGTGTTTCATCTGGATGTGGATACTGGTTTTTCTTGTAGGTTCTTTCAAGTAGTTCAGGTTTATTGCATTGCCACTAATGGAGAAGTCCATTACATTCGATTACACCACAGTGTATAAGTCTCTGTGTACAATGTTCTCCTGGTTCTGCTCCTCTCACTCTGCATCACTTCCTGGAGGTTGTTCCAGTTTACATGGAATCCCTCCACTTTATTATTCCTTTGAGCACAATAGTATTCCATCACCAACATATACCACAATTTGTTCAGCCACTCCCCAATCGAAGGGCATCCCCTCATTTTCAATTTTTGGCCACCACAAAGAGCACAGCTATGAATATTCTTGTACAAGTCTTTTTCCTTATTATCTCATTGGGGTAAAAACCCAGCAGTTCTATGGCTGGATCAAAGGGCAGACAGTCTTTTATCACCCTGTTGGCATAGTTCCAAATTGCCCTGCAGAATGGTTGGATGATTTCACAACTCCACCAGCTATGAATTAATGTCCCAACTTTGCCACATCCCCTCCAACATTCATTACATTCCTTTGCTGTCATGTTAGCCAATCTGCTAGGTGTGAGGTGATACCTCAGAATTGTTTTGATTTACATTTCTCTGATTATAATGATTTTTCATGAATATATGATTTTTCATGTACTTATTAATAGTTTTGATTTCTTTAACTGAAAATTGCCTATTCATGTCCCTTGCCCATTAATCAATTGGAGAATGGCGTGATTCTTTTGTACAACAGGTTTAGCTATTTATAAATTTGAGTAATTAGACTTTTGACAGAGGTTTTTGTAATGAAGATTGTTTCCCAATTTGTTGCTTCATTCTAATTTTAGATGCATTAGTTTAGTTTGCACGAAAACTCTTTAATTTAATGTAATAAAAATTATTGATTTTAAATTTTGTGATTTTTTCTAGCTCTTGCTTGGATTTAAAGTCTTTCCTTTCCCATAGATGTGACAAGTATAGTATTCTGTGTTCTCCTAATTTGCTTATAGTTTCCTTCTTTATATTCAGGTCATTCACCCATGCTGAGTTTATCTTAGTGTAGGATGTGAGATTTTGATTCCTATCTAATCTCTCCCATATTGTCTTTCAATTTTCCCAGCAGTTTTTTTTATCAAATACTGGGTTTTGGTCCCCAAAACTGGGATCTTTGGGTTTATCAAAGACTGTATTCCTGAGGTAATTTACCTGAAGTCTATTCCACTGATCCTCTTTTCTGTCTATTAACCAGTACCAAATTGTTTTGATAACCAATGTTTTTTTGTATAGTTTGAGATCTGGGACTGCAAGTCCTCCTTCCTTTGCATTTTCTTTTGTTATTTCCCTGGATATCCTTGATCTTTTTTTTTCTTCCAAATGAACTTTGTTATGTTTTTTTCTAATTCAGTAAAAAGAAATTTTTGTTAGTTCAATGGATATGGCACCAAATAAGTAAATTAATTTGGGTAGGATTGTCATTTTTATTATGTTAGCTCATCCCACCCATGAGCAATCAATGTTTTTCCAATTGTTTAGATCTAGTTTTAATTGTGTGGAGAGTGTTTTGTAGTTGTGTTCATATAGCTCCTGTGTTTGTCTCGGCAGATAGATTCCTAAGTATTTTATATTGTCTAGGGTGATTTTAAATGGAATTTCTCTTTCTAGTTCTTGCTGCTGACATGGGTTGGAGATATATAGAAATGCTGATGACTTATGCAGGTTTATTTTGTATTCTGCAACTGTTGATTGTTTCACCTAGCTTTTTAGTGGATTCTCTAGAATTCACTAAGTAAACCATCATATCATCTGCAAAGAATGATAGTTTGGTCTCCTCATTCCCAATTTTAATACCTTCAATTTCTTTTTCTTCTCTAATTGCTACTGCCAGTGATTCTAGTACAATGTTAAATAATAGAGGTGATAATGGGCATCCTTGTTTCACTCCTGATCTTATTGGGAATGCACTCAGTTTATCCCCATTTCAGATGATGTTTGCTGATAGTTTTAGATATATACTGTTTATAATTTTTAGGAAAGGCCCTTCTATTCCTATGCTGTCTAGTATTTTCAATAGGAATTAGTATTCTATTTTTTCAAAGGCTTTTACTGCATCTATTGAGATAATCATGTGATTTTTGTTTGTTTGCTTGTTGATATGGTCAATTATGTGGATGGTTTCCCTAATATTGAACCATCCTGGCATTCCTGGTATGAATCCTACTTGGTCATAGTGAATAAAACTTGTGATGACTTACTGGAGTCTTTTTGCTAGTATCCTTTTTAAGATTTTTACATCTATATTCATTAGGGAGATTGGTTTATACTTTTCTTTCTCTGTTTTTGACCTGCCTGGCTTTGGGATCAGTACCATGTTTGTTTCATAAAATTTGCTATAACTCCTTCTTGGCTTATTTTGTCAAATAGTTTGTATAATATTGGGATCAGTTGTTCTTTGAATGTTTGATAATTCATTTGTGAATCCGTCTGGACCTGGGGATTTTTTCTTAGGGAGTTCATTGATGACTTGTTCAATTTCTTTTCTGATATGGGGTTGATTGGTTAATTTATTTCTTTCCCTGTTAGTGTAGGGAATTTATATTTTTGTAATATTCATCCATATCACCTAGATTGCCTTATTTTTCCCATATAATTGGGCATAGTAGTTATTAATGATTTCCTTGATTTCCTCTTCATTAGAGGTGAGGTCTCCCTTTTTATCATGAATACTGTCAATTTGGTTTTCTTCTTTCCTTTTTTTAATAAGACTGACTAGTACTTTGTCTAATTTATTTGTTTTTTCAAAGTACCAACTTCTAGTCTTATTTATTAAATCAATAGTTCTTTGACTTTTAATTTTACTAAATTCTACTTTGATTTTTAGGATATCTAATTTAGTTTTCATCTGAGGATTTTTAATTTGTTCGCTTTCTAGTTTTTTAATTTGCATGCCCAATTCAATGACCTCTGCTCTCCTTAATTTGTTAATATATGAACTCAAGGGTATTAATTTCCCTCTGATTACTGCTTTGGCTGCATCCCATAGGTTTTGAAAGGATGTCTCATCACTGTTATTTTCTTCAATGAAGTTATTAATTGTTTCTACGATTTATTCTTTACCTAACCAGTTTTGGAGAATCGTATTGTTTAATTTCCAATTAATTTTTTATTTACCTCTCCATATACCCTTACTAATTATTATTTTCATTGTATTGTGATCTGAGAAGGTTGCATTAATTATTTCTGCTCTTTTGCACTTGTTTGTAATATTTTCATGCCTTAATACTTGGTAAATTTTTTTGTGAATGTACCATGTGTTGCTGAAAAGAAGGTATATACATTTTTGTCCCTATTTATTTTTCTCCACATGTCTACTAACTCTATTTTTCCTAAGATTTCATAAACTTCTCTTACCTCTTTCATATTTATTTTTTGGTTTGATTTATCTAATTCAGATAGAGGAAGGTTCAGGTCTCCCACTAGTATAGTTTTTCTATATATTTCATTCTTGAGCTCCCCTAGTTTCTCCTTTAGAAATTTTGATGTTTGCCATTTGATGCATACATGTTGAGTACTGATATTTCCTCACTGTCTATACTGCCTTTTATCAGGATGCAGTTACCTTCTCTATCTCTTTTAACTAGATTTTTTTTACTTTGTTTTTGTCAGATATCATGATTGTGACTTCTGCCTTCCTTTTATCAGTTGATGCTCAATAGATTTGGCTCCATCCTCTTAATTTCACCCTATGAGTATCAACCTTCCTCATGTGTGCTTTTTGTAGACAGCATATGGTAGGGTTTTGGATTCTAATCCACTCTGCTATTCGCTTGTGTTTTATGGGTGAGTTAATTCCATTCACATTCAGAGTTATGATTACTAGCTGTGTATTTCCCAACATTTTGATTTTTACTCCGGGTTCTGTCTTCTTTCACTGTTTCTTTCTACACCAATGTTTGCTTTTATTCAGTCCCCCAGTCCCCCCCCCTTATTTTACTTCCCTTTATAACCCCCTCCCTTCTAATTTCCCCCCTTATTTTCCCTGTAGTCTTTCTAAAATTTCCCACCACCTTCTCCCTCCCTTGTACTGCTTCCCTCCCCACCAGTCTGTTTGTTACCCTTCTACTCCCATATAGGGTGCAAATCTATTCTCTGCCCCAATGGATTGGATTGTTCTTCCCTCTTTGGGTCAATTTCAATGCAGGTAAGAGTTGAGTATTTTCTGTCTCCAACCTCTTTACCCTTCCAGTGTATTGATGTTCTCTCCCCTCCTGCCATGAGTTTCTTTGTGACATATATTTTACTCCCATTTGTTTCTTTTCCCATTTCTTTTAGTATTAACCTCTTTTTTTAGCTCTAGTTGAATATATATATATATATATATATATATAAATATACATACATGTATATGTATTTATCCATGCATATATCTATATACCTATTTATGTCTTGTCCCTTCATCCTATACAGTTTGTCACTGTTCCTTCTAAGTGTAATTATTCTAGGTACCCAGGTGATAACAACAGTTTTTAAGAGTTACCAATGACCCCTTTTCTTATAGGGATACATAACATTTTAACTTATTGAGTCTCTTTAAAAAATGACCAAATAAAACAATGTTTAAAAAAAGGGGGGTTTGTTTGTTTTATTTTGTTTTTCTTTTTTCCCTTTTTTAAAAAATTACCTTTTGATGATTCCCTCCAGTTCTGTGCTTGGGCATTGAATTTTCTGTTCTGGTATGGTCTTTTCTTTACAAATTCTTGGAATTTCTCTATTTTGTTGAATGACCATACTTTCCCCTATAAGAATATAGTCAGTTTTGCTGGGTAGTTGATTCTTGGTTGTAGACCTAGTTCCTTTGCTTTCTGGAATATCATAGTCCATGCCTTTCAGTTCTTCAGTGTGGATGCAGCCAGATCCTGCGTTACCCTCACTGTGGTTCCATGGTATCTGAATGACTTCTTGGCAATTTTTAATATCTTTTCTTTGGTCTGATAGTTCTTGAATTTGACTATAAAGTTCCTGGCAGTTGTCAGTTGGGGATTAAGTACAGGAGGTAATCTGTGCATTCTTTTAATTCCCTCTTGTTCTAGAATATCGGGGCAGTTTTCTTGAATAATTTCCGGATTTTTCTTTTGTCATGGTCTTCTGGTTGACCAATGATTCTTAAATTATTTCCCCTCAAATGATTTTCTAAATCCTCTGTTTTGTGAATGAGATGCTTCAATATTTTCCTCAATTTTTTCATTCTTTTGGTTTTGTTTTCTAGTGTCCTGTTGCCTTGTGAGGTCACTTAATTCTAGTTGTTGTATTCTGATTCTTAAAGACTGGATTCCATCCCTGGCTTTTTGGCCATCCTTCTCTTTCTGGTCTGATTTTCTATGGATGTCATCTTTCATCCTATTTACCTCATCTTTCATCTCCTTTGCTTCATCTTTAATCTACTTTGCCTCATCTTTCATCTCTTTTGCCTCATTTTCCAGCTGGTTGCTTTTGGATTTCAAGACACTATTTTCTCATTTTAGTTCAAGTGCCTCTGTTTCCAGATGACTTATCTTAGTTTTTAAGTTCTTTTCCCAATTGTCTTCAGCCTCTCTTAATTGTGTTTTGAATTGCATTTTGAGTTCTTCCAAAGCCTGTATCCAATTTGCTGGGATTTCTGATTTATCATTTCCTAATCCCTCCCCCTCTGTTCCATTTGCTGTATAGAAGCTGTCTGTTGTAATTACTTTCTTCTTTTTATGTTGTTTGCTCATATTCACCCCTTCATCACTCCCCATATTTGTCTGCACTCTTGCTCCTCTCATTTTTTTTTTGGTTTTGGGGACTTCTGTCAGTCTTCCTTCTTTGGAGATTTTATAATAGATCTCTTGGTGCAGTCTGTTGGGGAGGTTTCTTGGGGTTTGAGCTTCCCTGTCCTCTGGAGGCTTTTGATTGGATTAAAGTTCAGCAATCAGTGAGGGTGGTGTGTGGAGCCTGGGCTTACCTGAGTTCTGAAGACTTTTGATGGAATTAATTTCAGCTGGGTTAGGCTAGGTGTGCTCTGAGGTCAAAACCTCCTAGAAGATTGGAGCAAATATGGAAGATCTCCCCAGCTCTGGCCAGGCGGTCTGCTCTATGCTCCCTCTCTAGCTTCTTCCCCACCATCT
Source organism: Monodelphis domestica (assembly GCF_027887165.1). NCBI lineage: Eukaryota > Metazoa > Chordata > Mammalia > Didelphimorphia > Didelphidae > Monodelphis > Monodelphis domestica. The sequence goes on from NC_077229.1 coordinate 386,459,487, forward strand.
GTGTTCAATGCTCTGAGCTTGGGTACAGACCTGCCTGCAAGGTATACCCTCCAGTCCAGTACCTTTGCCCACCCAGAGATTCTGGCTGCTGCTGGAGGCTCATTGCGCTAGGTGGGCAGGGGGGAGGAGTCTTGCAATCTTCCTACTGTCTTCTCCTTAAACCCGAGTGTTCTCAGATTCCAGTTTGGGAGGGGGAGGGGAGTACCTTTTGAATTGAATCCAGCAGGTGGGTTTCTTGGCTCTGTCTTTTTGTTAGGTTTGATTTTCAGTCCCCTAGGAGCATTCAGTTTGTGATCGGTAAGGAAGGGTATTCAGAGGTCTGAACTTCTGTTCCTTCTAGGCCACCATCTTGACTCTGCCCCTTCATATATTCTTGCTAAAAGACACCTTGACACTTACCAGCACAGTGATAAATTTTAAATTGAGAGTACTAAAGGTTCATCTATCTCTTTCCTTTTAGTTTCAGATTACAAATACAATTAGGGAGGTATATCTTGTCTGGCATGGTTAACATGTTTTAGTGTGTTTGGACTATAGTTCTTTTTTAGAAAGAAGAATTCTATGGAAGTAGGATTCATTAGAAATTATATATATATATATATATATATATATATATATGTATGTGTGTATGTATGTATAATATATTTAAAATGAGGAAAATAATTCTATTCTTGTAATACTTCTATCTGACCTAAATGCCATATTCTTCTTCCTGAATCTCAGTAGAATTTGGATCACTTTGATCATTCTTTGCTGAAAATGACTTCCCACACAAGAATATCTTAGGCTAAAAATATTTCTTGGATATCAAATTTATCTTAACAAAAGTGAAAATATTTTCTTCCAGGACTATATTAGTAGAAATAAGAAAGAGTATCAGAAAAAATATACTTTGGCTGAAAACATAGAAAACCAGTTCTGCTAATGATCTATTATATATATATATATATATATATATATATATATATATATATATATATATATATATATATATATACATATATATATGTATATATAAAGACACACACAATAACATGTATTGTTCTTTGATCACATTACTCAAGCAGATAGATGATAAAATCAAAGGAATGCCAACACCCTTGTGTGTCTCATATTTAAAAGCAATGCGTAGGCAGCCTTAGGAAAAATAGCATGAGAGAAAAACTAAAAGATCTTGAATATGATATGACAGGAAATCGACAGAAACAGAAAGTTCTTTCAAATAATTAAATAGTATTAATTTTATGGAATTTGGGATGCATGTAACAGAGGTATTCATCATCTGAGTCAGTCTCTCTTCCCCACATCCTATTTTAGATGAGGAAGCTAATATTTGCTGAAGTTAACAGATTTCTTCAAGGACACTTGAATAGTAATAGTGAAATGGGAGCCTTTGTTACCTTAAGATTTAGCACTCCTCACAGTATGCTGTGGCAACAAAGAATATAACCAGCCATTCACGAACATGATTTCCTGAGCACTCCAATGGCCTATGGCACATCTCCATCTCACTGTCCAACAGGCAATAGTCAAGTTAAATTTAACATGACACAAACTATTTATCAACCATCTTCTACTTGCCTTTCTCCCAGACAACTCTTTTTCTGAGTCACCCAGGTTTGAAGTCCAAGAGTCATCCTCTAGGAGTTCTTAACTTGGAGTCCATAAACTTGTCTAAAAAATACACATATGTGTGCTCAGACATGCACACATAATTATATTTTAATATTATTTAATTCCTATTAATTCTAAGGTTTTTTTAATACATTTAAAGACATAATTATGAGAAGGGAGTTGATAAATTTCACCAGTCTCCCAAAATGATCAAGATACAATAATCATTCCCTAGACTCTTGTCACTCCTTCATCAGCCACCAATCATTTGTCAAAACTTGAATATTTTTCTTCCACACACTCATCTCACACTTTCATCACCTTTTTTCTTCTTTATATGGTATCCCTGATTCAAGGCTGAGCCAGCTCTAATCCATTCTCCATAAAGTTCTTCAAATAATCTTAGGCATAATTTTGTCATTTCAAATAAAAATCTTTCAGGGATTTTTTGCTTATTGCTTCTAGGATAACATATAAACTCCTTAGTCTAGCAATTAAAAGGAGTTTACAATTTATTCTTCAGTTTACTTTTTCAATATTTGCTTTTTCAAAAATTTTCCTCTTGAGCAAAATTATACCACTAGCTATTCATGGACCTAGATGTGCCACCTTCTGCCTTTGTGCCTTCCCAAAGGTTATTAAAACAAACTCCCTCCCTAATGGAATCCTTACTCAGGGGGAATGAAGGAGGGGAATAGTAAAATGGATACATACTCCAGAGGCTAGAGAATGCTTTATCTGGATCTCTGAAACTTTGGTGTCTTATAGATAGTAGATAATTAATAAATATTTGCTGATTTCAAGTTTTTTTTAAGGCCACTGGAGTTTATCACAGAATCATAAAGAATTAGAGCTAGAATTCTAAAGATCTACTTCAACACATATCTGAATCAGGCAACACTTCAGTGTCATTCTTGGTAAAGTTCCCCGGTTTTTACTTGAATATATCAAGGAAAGATATTTTAAACATCTCAACTGGATTCTTGCTCAATTTCTTAGAAAGTCATATGATTTAGAAGATATCCTCAGCTTGATGGGGCAACTCACCATGATTACATACTAGACATAGCAGGGTCAACTCTAGTCACTGCTGACTACGTAGTCTGCAACCCGCAGATGATAGGACTAGGTGTGGGCTACAGAATATACCACTGTATCTGATCAAATGCTTCCCACAAAAATTTCTCAATAAGGCATAACATCTATATCCTTACTATATCCAAAAATAAAGGCTCAGATTATCAATAACGTTTTGATATGCCACCTCTGATTACAAGGAAATGTGTTCCCAAAGACAAAGAGATAGTTATGGGGAAAAAAAAAACAATGAGTTTATGCAAAAGATGGGTGTAAGAGTATAGAGTAGGCAATTTTAGCCAGGTCTTGGACTATATGTGTTCCTTCTCTCTTCCTTGTTGCTTTATTTTTATTTTAAATTCATTCATTCATCCAATTATTTTATAAATCTATTTATAAAACACATCTGCAGATGTAAAGATTAATAAAACTTATTAGTTCTCATGGTTAAAAATATCATAGTCATTTGAAAGTAGCCATAATGGGAATAGAATCCATCTTAGTACAAGTTCCTCTGTAACATACTGACCATGAGACCTTGGACAAGTCATTTAATTTCTCAGTAACCAGAACCAACTCTAAAACTCCAAGTCAGAGAGCAATATTTCAGGTGCATTTTTAGGAGATTCCTCATCGAAAGTTCTGTGATGGTGTCATGAGGTAGGTGAGAGGTCTTTTCTTTCAGATCTAGTGAGTGGGTAAGAAGGAGCTTAAAACTGGGCTGGGTCATCTCAGAATAGTGGATGGGTGTGGGTGAAGCTCTGCGGGTTCAATCTATCCTCCCTTCAATTGTAAATGTGAACTTCATTAAATTGATTTCACATAAACACAGGTCTGACTTTGCTATCTCATTACTTAAAATAAACTACTGTGGCTCCCTATCACTTCCAGGATCAAATGTGCCTTCCTCTAATACTTAAGGCTTTTCATAAATAAGCACTGATACAAACAAATAAAACCATTTCACTCACTTAAGCTATGCTTTCTGTTGGTAAAATATGAAAATATCAGCCCATTCGCACTTTCAGAATTAAGAGTGATTTCATACATCAATTGATCAATTTTGATTTATTGGAAATTTTGTTCAGAATGATGATTCTATTCCTAACTTGAAAGGAATTTTTTGTTTAGAGGTAGATTCATTCAGGTGGCTACTGTTTCCACTAAGGATTTTAAGTCATCCAGACTTTGTTTGCTAAGTAAAACAATATATCATACCCATGTTCACCCTCTTATTCTTGAAACTAATTACTGACTTTTTAACACTTTCTGATTGAATAAACCTTAGAGAACACAATCTCAAACATTTAGGAATCACGATGAACCCTTTGACTCTAATTATCCCTTCTAAGGATATTTGTTATCTCCATTTAAAATTTTTACATAGAGTTTAGAAAAAACATACATATATGTACATATATATACACACATAAACTTTAGAGTGCATAGAAAAATGATTACAATTTTAATTATAAAACAACCAGGACTGGAAAAACTTAACCATATATGCATAGCCATCCACCCTTGGCTCACTGACAACTATCCATGGACTCTGGGTTAAAAACACCCTTTTTAGAGGAGAAGCATAACACAACTGAGCTACAATGTCTAATAAATAATATCTAACACTTGTATAGCGTTTTGTAGTTTACAAAATGTTTTCCTCACAACAAGCATGAGGAAGATGATGCAGACAATATCGCTGGCATTTTACAGCTAGCATTCTGGGGAATTGACATCCAGGATAACATGGCTAGTAAGAAGAAGAGCTTAGGTTTTCTAACCAGAGTCCAAATTCTTCCCCTTTGAAACCCCAACTACTCCCCATCCAAAATGGCACTGAATTAATATTGCTAAGGGAATTTTTAAAAGTATTCTCCCTTTCAGTCATGACTTCCCTGTACCATTTAGGTATCACAGTGGGCAGAATGTTTAGTCAAGAAGAACTGAGTTCAAGTCTTGTTTCACAAGTCTGGATAAGTCATTTAACCTCTTTTAGCCCCATTCTCCTTATCTTTCAGTAGTTCAATAATAGGGTCTACCTTCTTGGTTGTTGATGTAAGCTGTTGAAGTGCTTTGAAAAACTGAAAATATTACACAAATGTTATTGTTATTTTATCATTATCAATAGCAGCAAAGTGGAAAAAAACTTCAGAGCTTATGGGAGAAAATATATTGGTATTATAAAGCAATTAGTCCTAGAGAGACAATATTATCTTTGATTGGAAGAACTTAATGCCTAAAAGCAAGAATAAGCATCAAATAAAAAAATAAGAGGTCCTAGAATAATGGCAAAAGAGAAGAAATCAATAAAAAGAGTGACTTCATGTAATCTAATATTGATCTTTTGTATATACAAAACACTTTATAGATGTGATCTATTGGCAATTATTTTCCCTCTTGCAATTGGGAAAAAAGGCATAGAGGTTAATTGACTTGTCCAGGATCATAAAATTAGTAAAATAAAGAACACATTTTTCCTACAGTATGAAATAATATTTCTCTTAGTCCTAAAATATTCAGGAAAGAATGCAAAGAAAGTTTCAAAGCCCAAGATATTTACTATGTATAAAAACCCTATAAATGTTGAGTATCCTGATGTTTTGCTAAAAACACTTTATACTGAAAAGTCTTTATTAATGTAACTCAGCTGATTTCCTCTTCAGATTTCAAAGAAAGAAAACAGTAGTGTTATTCAGAAAAACGGGTAAAGGAATTTTTATTCAAACAATATCACATGCCTTTTCCCCTCATAAGCATTATTTTCATTAGTTATCATAAAGAACTTTATGCTATCTTAAAGACAGTTTCTGAATCATATATTTTCAGAGAATAGGAGATATCTTCTAATTTTATGCCCATACATTTTCATGAATATGAATTCATTAATCTCTTACCTCATAGTCTAATTCTTTCTTTAGAATGAAATTATGAGAGCCATCTCCCAAAGGATGAATGGACAAAAGACATGAAGAGACACTTTTTGGATAAGGAAATCAAAACTACATATAGGTATGGAATCGAATTCCATTTTGTTTCCTTCATATTAAAAAAAGCCCTGAGTTTTTCTTGTAAACAAGGTTTACAAGAAAAAGGAAAAAGTCATCAGCATGACAAGCTGGAATAATTTTCCTTCAGGTGATTGTAGGACCTCAGCATGTATGAAAGTTCAGCTAATAGAAATTTTCAAGTCTTTAAAAATATCACAATATTAAGAAAAAGAGTTCCATTATTTTTCTACATTCATGAATATTCATGCCTTGTGTTTTTCAAACATTTATTTATTTATTTTGAAAGCTCATTGCTACAGATGAGGAGAACTCAAGCAAGGGGAAATGAATAAATTATCCTCTTAAATATAACTATTATTTTGGAGCCAAATGTTGCACTTGTATTTTCAGCACCTATGTAAATCAGCATCTATGACTGGGAAATAACCATCCATCTGTTCTAGATAATCATAAAATTTTAGATTGAGGAAAGAAATCAAGTCTCTCTTGTAGAATAATAGAAGAAACTAACTTTAAGAGGAGGCAAGTTATTTGCATAGTTTTAATGCCTGACCTCTATTTAATTTTTTTACTGAAAATTCTATTGCAAAACAGTGTAATTCTTCCTACATAAGAACCTCCAAGTTTGAAAATTTCTTTATGAATGACTACTTTTCAATTACCATTAGAATAACCTAGATGGATTTTCATATTCTTTAGTCCTTTAGCAGTTCAAGTTCATTAATTCTTGCCTCCTTTCCCCTCAAATAGGTCATTCAACTCATTTCTTAGTTCATAAATCTGAAAGCTTCACTTCTAGTCCTAGATACTACTTAACATTATATCTAAGGACTAAATATCCCAAAATCTGTGTAATATGAAGAGACAGTATTAGCCAAGCTAACAAAATAGTTTTCAAAGGTGTCATTGCCCCACAATATTTTATCTTTCTAAAATATGTACATATAGTCCTCATCCACATTAGCCAAAAAAGACAAAAAAGTCACCAATAAGACATATTTACCTCTCATTTTGAACCATATCATTTAACAAAGAAAAGATTAATTTCTCAATGCAACAAAGCACATACATGATTTCTCTCAAGTTTTCATTAAAATCAAACAAAACTATCTTACATTGATTTGAATTAGAATTTTGATTTGTGGAAAGAATCAATACATGCATTGCTTTCCTAACAGTTTTTAACTTTTACCTTAATCATCCATGTAAACATACCTAATTTAAAAATCTAAATATAATTTAATAATTTCCTTTTAAATTGTCTGCAAGTCATAGTTATAGCCATTTTTCTGTGAATAGTAAATATGATGTGTGTTACTTGTATGTAGCATATAAGTAATATCCAAGGCAGCTAGTGACACAGTGGATAGAATGCTGGGCCCTTGATTCAGGATGATCTTTGTTCAAATTCAACTTCAGACACTAGCTCTGTGACACTGGACAAGTCACTTAACTTTTTGAGGAAAACCTTAGTTTTCTAAACTGTAAAGTAGGAATAATAATAGCATCAACCTTGCAGAATAGTTGTAAAGATCAAATAAGATGCTATCTGTAAAAAGCATTTATCACAATGGCTGGCACAAATAGGCACTCAATAAATGTTTATTTCTTTTCTTGTAGATGAATTATTTATAATGTCAAATATCTGAGACCATTTGATGTAGTATGATACCAACTTTGTTGTCAGAAACACCTGGATTCACATTATATCACTAACATAGTCTATCTGTTGGAACTGTAGAGGTTATTGAATTTCTCAGGATTATAAACAACATTCTAGGACCATTATTCATGGATGTATTCTTATTTGTTTTGGTGGAAGAAATTTCCTTCATGGGAGTTTCCAATGAAATCATAGGTAGAGACCAGACTGCCCTCCTCCTCTTCCCCATAGACATATAAACTCCCCTATGCAATAAGAACAACAAAAACAAAAATAAACAAACAAAAAATAAACTAACAGATAGGAAAAATTGAGTAGATATGCTAAACCTTTAGATGTAGGTGAGGTGTGAAAAAAAAGGAGATAATAATCTCTTAGATTGAGCTGCAATTATGCTTAGTAAACAGTCAATCCAAATTCCTCATTTTCAGATGATGAAATTGAAGTCCAGAGAACTTAGTTTCTATTCTTTACCCTTTTCTCCTGTTTCTATACCACTTCACCTGGTGATCTCATCAGCTCCACAGGTTTAATTACTGTATCTGTGCTGATGATTTCCAAATCCATCTATTTTTCTCCAACCTCTCTGCTGATCTACACTTTTACATCTACAACTGTTTTCCTTTTTTTCTTTATAAAATATCTTTTCTTTTCCCAAGATTATGCTGATATAATTCTTAATAATTATTTGTTAATCCATGTTCTCTCTGTCCTTCCCATCCTTCCTCCTGCTTTAAGATGGCAGGTAATATGATATTGGTTTTACATGCATTATCATACAAAACATATTTCTATGTTTGTCATATTTTGAAAAAATATCCATTACACTAAAGAAAAAGCAAAGGACATAAAGGAAGAATGATGGGCTAAAATCTTTATTCAGATATATTTACTTGGTTCTATAAAGGTGGATAGCCTTTTTTTGTCATGAATACCTTGGAGTTCTCCTGGATACTTGCTTTACCGATGAGTTTGGTTCTTAATAGTGGATCACCAAATATTTTTCAGACAAAAAATAGAATATCCAGCAAACATCTTAATTAAACTCAATATGTCCAAAAAAGAACTTTTCATTAAATCCTTTCCTCTTTTATTTTCCAATCACTTTTCATCCTTCATCTTTTTTGTAAAAAAAAAAATGTATTATTTTACTAATTACACAAAATAAAAATTTTCCACATAAGTTTTCTGAAGTTACATGATTCAAATTGCCTCCCTTTCTTTCTTTCCTCCCCTCTCTGAGAGATGATAAACAATTTGGGCTGTATTACACATGTATTATCATGCAAAAATATTTCTATTTGTTCATTTTTTGAAGTGGAGAATCATGTAGACCCAAAACTTCCAAATAAACAGAAGTAAAAAATAGTATGCTTTTATCTGCATTCTGACTTTTAACAGTTCTTTCTCTGGAAGTGGATAGTATTCTCTTTCATTGGTCCTTCATAATTGTCCTGGATTATTATATTGCTGTAGGTACTCAAGTCTTTCAGTTGATCACTCAACAATATTGCTGCTACTGTATGCAACATTCTCCTGGCCCCACTTATTTTATGCTGCAGCAGTTCATGTAGGTCTTTTCAGTTCCTTCTGAAGTCATCCTACTTATCATTTTTTATATCACAACAGTATTCCATCACCATCATCTACCACAATTTGTTTAGCCAATTGCCAATTGGTGGATATGCCATTAATTTCCAATTCTTTGCCACCCACAAAAAAGGGCAGCTATAAATATTCCTCCATGCCTTTTTTATATCTCTTTGGCATACAGACCAAGTAGTGATATTACAGGAACAAACAGTATTTACTGTTTTTATAGCTTTTTATGTATAGTTCCAAATTGCCCTCCAGAATGGCTAGATCAGTTCACAGATCCCCCAACAAAGCATTAGTGTCCCAATTTTGCCACACCTCCTCCAACATTGCTTATTTTCCTTTACTGTCATTTCACTCAATCTGATAAACATGAAGTGATACCTCAGAGTAGTTTTACTTTACATTTCTCTAATCAAAAGTGATTTAAAGCATTTTTTCATATGATTGTTGATACCTTTGAATTTTTTTTCCTGAAAACTGCTTTGACCATTTGTCAATTGGAGAATGGCTTGTATTATAAATTTTAGATAGTTCTCTATATATCTGAAAATTGAGACTTTTATCATAGCCATTTGTTATAAATTTTTTCACAACTTACTGTTTCCCCTCTAATGTTGTTTACATCTTTTTGTTTGTACAAAGTCTTTCAGAGTCAAAATTATTCATTTTATATTTTTGATGTTCTGTTTTACGTGTTTGATCATAAATTATTCCCTTTTCCATTAATCTGACAGGTAAACTATTCTATGTTCCCCTAATTTAATTATGGCATCACCACTTATGCCTAAATCGTATACCCTTTTTTATCTTATCTTGGTCGAGGACACGGGTCCGCAAACTTTTTACACAGGGGGTCTGTTCACTGTCCCTCAGACTGTTGGAGGGGTGGACTATAAAAACCTAACCCTGAACCTAACCCTAACCAGGCAGCAGTACACACTGTATGTAATCTCCTTCCCCAGACCTTTGCTAACCATGCTGATGTCTTCCATTGTGCAGACACATAATCCTTTGCATGGCTTCTCCTTCTAAGGTGAGCTATGCCTCACTTTGTGGTGCCTCCACATACAGTGCTCCTCTTACTGACCACCAATGAAAGAGGTGCCCCTTCCAGAAGTGTGGTGGGGGCCATATACATGGCCTCAGGGGGCTGCATGTGGTCCACAGGCCATATTTTGGGGACCCCTGGTCTAGGGCAATGATGGCAAACCTTTTAGAAACTGAGTGCCCAAGAAACCATCAACCTGCTTGAGAGCCCCTCATCTTACCCCAGACAGGAGAGGGAGGAAGTGATACCACTGGGTTTCTGGAAAGAGGGGCAGATGATGTAAGAAATGTTCCCAGGTGCTCATGGAGAGGGGGAAGGGAGCAGCCCTCACTGGCACATGTTCCATAGGTTTGCCAACACAGATATAGAATGTAAGATATTGGCCTATATCTAATTTCTGCCATACTGTTTTCCAGTTTCCTCAGCAGTTTTTATCAAATGGTCAATTCTTATCCCAAAAGCTGGCATCACTGGGATTATGAATCACTGAATTGCTAAAGTCTTTTACCCTAATTCATTATCCATCAATCTGTTTTCTTAGTCAGTACCAGATTGCTTCATTCTTCATTTTCAAAGAGGACAACTGACATAACAGAGTGCATGCATTCCTTTAGGAAGGGCTATTACCTCTGCTATGAGGGCTTGTTGAGTCATTTTCAGGGTTGTTTATCCACCTTAAAATAGAAAAATAATCCTTAATTCACTATTTGGTGGTGAGCAAAGTTATACAAAACCTTGGTATTGATAGTACTCCATACATTTTGTCAAATGCAACATGTTGTTCTTCTACATCAATATATGAATAATATCAAAAAATTATAGAGGTAGCCCATCTCTGCACCTCTAAGAACCATCTATGGAGCCACAATATTTAATTTACAGTAACATATGAAAGAAAAGTATCACATGATAAGAAAACATGAAGAAAATATGATCAATACTCTTGTTTAGAATACTTACATTGATGGGGTTCCAGATCCATAAAAGTAGTCAAAAGTATAAATAGTTTTTTATTATATCAATTCCATTAGGAGATCAAAGTATATTTATATTGGGAGTAATAGTTTAATTTCACTATTATCCAGTTATCTTGAGATAGTCTGCTGCTGATACATACATAAGTATGTAATAATCTAATAAATAGTCTGAAATGTCCAACTAGAATAATAATGGATCTTTCCCCTAGAGTAAATCAAAACAGTATCTCTGAGTGAGGCAGCAACTTCAGTAATGGATGACAAAGTAATCTCAAAGATGAAGTTTCATAGGCTCATGTGTTCCTTTGACTTATTGCTTATATAAGAGCTGCTATATTTTCCCTCACCATACGATTCTCTCATAAGACCATTTTCTACTTTATTATTGGATGTTTTCATAAATGAACAAAGTAGTTAAAATTAATATTTCAAATGGATCTATGGAAACTTATAAAATGGAGAAAGATACTTCAAGATAGTAATATAAAGAATTTTTAAAAATAATTTCAGACATTTATATCTAATATGTATATTAGAATCCATTACATTGTTACATTATTCTGCAGATGATATATTAGGTGAAAGCATTTACGAAGATAAAATTTCAATAATACTTTCATTTTTAATAAAACAAAATATATGCATGCACATCATTTAATCTCATAAGTGTTTTGGTACAGAATTATTTTAAGTTATTTTTCTTGCTATAAAAGATGCAGAAAATGTCTGCTTCATTGGATTGAAGTGTATGGGGAAAGGGAGTGATGTATAATATGGTTGAAAAAAATTTAAATAGTTAATATTCGTGTAGTGCCAAACATTATGCTAGGCATTTTACAATTATTATCCAAATTGATCCTCACAACTTTAGGAGATAAAGGCTATTATAATCTCCCTTTTTAGTGATGAATGAAGTGAGGCAAACAAAAGTTAAGTGACTTCCTCAGGTGCACACAGGTAATAAGTGTCTGTTTCTAGATTTGATCTTAGGTCTTTCTTAGCCCAGACCCAACCCTCTATCAATGATGCATACTTATTTAAGATTAGGTTGTGAGGGGGTATAAAAACTAAAGAGAATAATTCATATTTTATCCTGGAAGCAAGTACGACCCACTGGAGTTTACTGAGCAAAGGAGTAACAGAATCAAATATATACTCAGTGGAGTGTCCTTATCAATTGTGTAGATGGTGAAGATTCTTGTCCTGGGGAAATCAGTTAGGATGCCAATGCAATAATTTTTGAGAAAAGATAATCTTAATCTGACCTAAAAATTGGTGACTACATGAATAGAGCAAAGGGGGCAGATATAGGAAATATAGTGGAGGCAGAATTATATGATATCGACAGGTGAAGAGAGGGAGGGTGGAGAGTTAATGATGGCACTGAGATTAGTAACCAGAGATTAAAAGAATGATGGTATATTTAAGAGGAATGGGGAGTTTGGAAAAGGAGTAAATTAAGAAATAAAGATAATGAGTTTGATTTTGGACATTTTGAATGAAGAGATGTCACTGGGTCATCAAGTTTGTAATGTCCAGTGAGCAGTGGGTAACACATGTGGGACTTAAGCTCACTGAAGTGACCTGAGTTAACTGAGTTAATTTCCAGCCCAGGCATTCATCAAAATAATTTACAGTTAGGGGTCATGACACAGACTATTTACTCCCCCCCCCAAAAGAGCCTTGGAAAGAGTGGTGACACATTTAACCAGAAAATCAGATAGAGTAGTATCTCAAAATCTCAAAGAGAGAATGTCTAGGAGAATAGAAAAGGAGAACTGAGGGCAAGGAGTTTAAAGGAGTTGCCCAATGTTACAAAAATATGAAGAATACAGGGGGTGGTGAAATGAATATATATTCTCTAACAAGAAGACATTATTTTTCCAGTATACTATACTGATTCCTAAGTATCATGGTTTCTTCCCATCATTTCTATAGAAATTGCAAATTTGCTAACACTTGTCAGTACTTTGAACTAATAGTTAAGGATCATTTTCAGAACTGAAGAACTTTGCTTTCCCTTTTTAAAAATCCTTAAATAATTTGCTTCAGGCTTTTAATTGGAATCACAACCAGACTCAGGGAGTAAAAATGAAATGTAAACTAAAATATATATAATTAATTTGAATGCAGTAATTTTAAAAACAAGCTTTTTGGTTGTATCAAGTGTATTTTGAATTTTCTTCTCAGGACCTATTCATTTTTTTGTAATCAATTCCACTAAATCCTTTTTCTGAAAACAGTTCTGTTCAAAATTGGTATGCTGGAAAACCTAAGATTATTTCATAAATCTCTCCAAATTTGATTCCAAATGAAGAGAATATAGAATTAGAAAGAACTTTAATAGTCTTTTGGTCCAACATCTCCATTTTAGGTAAAGAAACTGAGGCTAAGAGAGTGACTATGACTTGACAAAGACAGTGCAGAAATTAAATTGAAGAACTAGGATTCAATGCCTTTGGTCTTTGGCTCCAAGTTCTGTGTGCTCTCCAACATGACTACTTTTAATGGTGAAAATGGTATGGATAGTATGTGGTAGGCATATTGCAAATGGATCCTTTGATTCAAATATTAACATCTGTCTTTGTACCATAACATTTATTTTCATGCATGACTGGAGAAATTTATTATATACTAGTTTATTGTCTTGATTCTGAAGATGAGACATGAAAACAAATTCCCCTACCTTTTTTTGCAGAGGACAGGGATCATTGGATTTAGATTATAGAAAACTATTTGTTGAAATGATTTTTATTCATCTTTTTTATTATTTAAAAGGAATAGTGACTTTTTGGTAAGGGAGGAGAAAAGGATATATATTGAGAATAAAGGATGATATAAAAACAATATTTAAATAAAAGTGATCTTAAAATTAGAGATGCACTTTTCTTTATCAACAAATAAACCTTTAGGGAAATTTTGCAACATTTGCTTTAATTACTCTATGGTACTTAGAAAAATCATAAAAACAGTTGAGATATGAATATATACATATATATATGTACACATATATATATATATGATCTCTTATTTTTCACAGGGAAATGGAGAAGTAAAAAGAACAATAACTAGAATATGCTATTGTTTAATATCCTAAGCAGGAAGTCCAACATGAGAAACATGACGTAAGATAGGGTTTTGTTTTTTTTAATTTTTAAGCAAGGAGAAAAGGGTTTGGAAGCAATTTTCTCCTTACGTTATAGTTATTGAAGGGTAGATTGCAAAAAGAGGCTTGCTCTGTTCAGTCTGATAGACAAATAACAAATTGCAGACTAAGATATTTCCTTTCCCAGGGAGTATGAGTTATGTGGTTTTGCAGGGTAGAAGGACAAAATCCTTAGGGACCTGAAGTTCTTGCCCTGCTTGGTGGAAGAATGGGTTGAATCCAGGGTAGCACTCAAGTGGAATTATTACATAGGTCCCTGGGGAAGGTAGGCCTTACCAATGTAGTGGTTTAATTCTGTAGCAACTTTTATTTTTTTAACTGCTTAGGGACTTTTAAAAGGTGGTTCTATAAGTCTGAAACTATTTTATAGCTCAATGGGGAATCACAGAATCAGACTTTCAGAAACTTGAATGACTTTAAAAACATTTTGCCCAACCCACACCTAAGCAAGACTTGGTTCTTGAATATCTCTAATAAGTGTTCATCTAGCCCTTTTATAAAGACCTTAGTAAGATCGCTACTACTTCCCAAAGTAATCCATTCCACTTCTGGGGAGTACTGAACGTTTTTTTTTTGTTTGTTTGTTTGTTTTTAATTTTTATCTTTTGTCTTAGAATCATTACTAAATGTTCATTCCAAGACCAGAATAGCCATGAAGGATAGGTGATTGGGAGTAAGTGACTTTCCCAGGATAACACAGCTAGGAAGTGTCTTAAGGACTCATTTAAATCCAGAGTCTCCCAACTATAGGTCTGGCTCTCTAGCTACTGAGTCACCTAGCTGCCCCAAGAGCACCATTTGTTAATGAATATTTCCTTACATTCACCTGAAATATGCTTTTCTGAAACTAACAACCTTATGGCCAAAAATAACAAATCAATTTCCTTTTCTTCTTCACAGCTAAGGATCACAAGAGGAGCATAATACCGACTGCCTAGGGCCTTGAATATGCCATCCTTTTTGTATTCTTTCTTATTTGTAATGAACAAGTTTGTTTTATGCTTGCTGGCTTTGTAGCTTGCAAAACAAAGAAGGATACCTAGATGAAAGTCAAAATGAGCAAAGATGAATTTTCCAGGGGGAAATTCCTCAGGGTAGAGGCATGATTCATATAGAGTTATCAACTCATGAGTAAACCTTAAAGATTGAACCTGCTTCTTTTGTCCTCAATTGATGTTATCTTTGGCTCTCCTTGCTTCCTTAATCTTTTCAAGTTACTTCAGTACCTTTTTATTCTTACTATGGTATATGAGTATTTCTTACCAACTATAACTCTTTTAGGTTCTGTATTCATTAAGTTGCAGTATTTCTCTTTCTTTCTATACCATTATAGAGGTTTTTAGTCTCAACAATTATTGGCAGTCCTTAAATGGAAATTTTGGACTATACTTTTCTCCTAATCCCTTCATCCTCTTTTCTTGTTCACATTAAAAGATATAGTCCTAATCCAGAGGAATTTATGAGAAAGAATGCTATCCATATCCAGAGAAAGAACTGTGAGACTAGAAATGCAAAAGAAAAACATGTGATCAGTCCAGTGGTTTGATATGGATATAATTGGGGTTTTGGTGTTAAAAGATCACTCTGTTGAAAATATGAGTAATATGGAAATGAGTTTTGAACCTGATGGTATTTCTTGTCAATTCCAGGAGGGGGGAGGGAAGAGGTGAGGGAAAGAACATGAATCATGGAAACATGGAAAATATTCTAAATTAATTAATTAATTGATACATATATGCATTAATTAATTTGTATATATACATATATATATACAGACACATTAAAAATAATAAAAGATACTGTCCTGCTACCTGTGATTATAGACAAACCCTCCATATGGATTATTTCATGCCTTAGAAATATATTGCTTCTTTCTTGAGAAAGAGGGAAAAGAGAGACAGAAAAAGGGACAGAAGACAAAAATAAAGACAATGATAAGGGCAAAGAAAGAAAAAAAAACAGTGAATGGTAGATAATAATGGAAGAACTTTCTCAGATCACCATCAATCACTTCTAGACTTCTGGGGATCCTGAAACTCAGAAAGTAGCCATGAATCTGAGAATATCTGTGTATGATGTGCATCCTGTTATAACACAGACCAATGCATAGAGTTAGGTATATACCAAAACTCAAATTGCATGTTTCCAAACATATAAATGGTATAAAGAAAAACAGTGACAAAAAGTGATTTGGCTTTAAAGGTAGAATTGTGCTGAATTAGGTGAGAGATAGTATTGCATAATAGATTGTGCTTTGGAATTTGTTCCAGGAGAACTTGGGTTCAGTTTGTGCCTCACATACTTATTAACTGGGTGGCCATTGGTAAATCATTTCTCTGTAAAATGGAGGTAATTTGGCGGTGGGGGGGAGGGGTTATTTACCTCATACGGTGTTAAGAAGAAAACAAATAATGTTTGCTTTGTAGAACTAGACAAATGTGTTGCTGTGATTATTATTATAATATTTAAAGTCTTTTGTACCTATGGATTGAGATTACATTTAAGTACCTAGCACTGTTCCTGGCACATGGTAATTCCTCCCTCCCACCTTGTGATTATAAGTTAAGAATTAGGCCTGTCTCGTGATAGTATTGTTTTAAACAGGCTCTGACATACAAGATCACACTTTGGCAAAAACAAATTGGAGTGAATATATTGGAGAGCTGTTGGGAAATGAGCTCCAGTCAGGTGTAGATTTGACTGCTTTCTTTCTTTCATAGACATGCAGATACAAATGGAAGAATATCACTGTGGAATTAACACATTGCTCATACTTGCAACCAAGCACTGTAAATCACATTGAAAAATGAAAATGTCAAAAATAAAAGCAGGTGAGAAATCCCCTAACATTTCAACTCCCATAAAACAGAAGCTTTTATGTCCTTTCACATGTTTTAAACTTGAAGTGTCTCTGTTGGCAATAGAAGGGGCCTTTTTCAGTTTTAGTAGGGCATGTGGAGTTGGCTGCAACTAGCTTTAAAAAAAGTGAGCAGATACATGACCAGAGCTCAAAAAGGAAATTATTTTTGGAGATTCACAGATCCATCTTTGAAGCGACTTTCCTTACTGAAATATGTAAGAACTCTCAACTGACTAGATAAATAATTTATTGAGAATGATTCTAAATCCATAGCCAATATAGAAAAATGAAAATTCTTGGGAAATATTTTTAAATACCAATTGATGCTTAAATGTTTGATATAATACACATTTAATTTAATATCACAGAAAATAAAGTGTACACATTTTACTTATTAGTAACCATAAATTATGGGAAAATATTTTAAATGAAACAAGTTTGAATTAAACTTTAAAGTTTTAGATCTAAGGTATTTCATGCTACCATTATTTTTCTTTCAGTGAATATATATGTATCAACATTTTTAAGGTAGATATCTAAACATTTATAATTCATTATTTAGGTTGTCAATTTTCTAAAACAATTCTCTATATTTATTATTAAATATGTGTGATATTCACTTCTAAAAATCAATTTAAATTATACTTCAGTGATTCATGGAAGTAATTCTGCATTCTTAATAGAGAACATGGAACTGTCAAGTAGTGTGGTTATTCCTGTTCTAATTCCTGGGGGTCAGCTCAACTTTCTCAGATGACAGACTGAGCACTGCATGAAGTTGCCCAGGTTGGCCATACTCTGTCTCCTGTTAGCTCCATTGGTCCAGGATTCATTTCAAGACATTTTTGCTTTATTGTGGTTGTCTGGAGGATGGTTGGGGAGCTCCAAGTATTTCTTACTGCACCATCTTAGCTACTCACAATTCCTTCCTAGGTGTGAACATTTCTCATTGTTCATACATGTGCATGTATCATTTATGGTGAAATATTGGAAAATGAGGGGATGTCTTTAGATTGGGAAATGGCTGAACAAATTGTGGTATCTGAACAAATTGTGGTATATGTTGGGGATGGAATACTACTGTGCTCAAAGGAACAATGAACTCAATGAATTCCATGAAAACTGGAACAACCTCCAGGAAGTGATGCAGAGTTAAAGGAGCAGAACCAGGAGAACATTGTACACAGAGACTGATACACTGTGGTACAATCAAGTGTAATGGGCTTCTCTATGAGTAGCAATGTAATGCTACAGGACAATTCTGAGGGATTTATGAGAAAGAACACTATCCACCTTCAGAGGAAGAACTGTGGGAGTAGAAACACAGAAGTAAAACAACTACTTGATCACATGGGTCGATGGGAATTTGATTGGGGATATAGACTCTAAATGATCATGCTAGTGCAAATATCAATAATATGGAAATAGGTCTTGATCAATGACACATGTAAAGCCCAGTACAATTGCACATTGGCTATGGGAGGGGGGGGAGAAAGGAGGGGGGGTGAAAGAACATGAATTATTTAACCATGGAAAATTTTCTTAATTCAATAAAATTTAAAAAATAAAACAAAGAAAGTTTTCTATTATGAAATGTATGGTAAAACTCATGAAGGAATTTCTAAGGTCAAAAACTTATAATGGGTTTAGGATTAAGGCTAGAGATCATAATGATTGTGGACTTTAGCTCTAGAGAAAAGTATAGTAGGGTTTTTTATTATTTCTGCATAAGGGAAAAGAAAGAAACATAGAATAAAATTGAGAAATAGCCTTACAGTTCATGTCTAGTTCATCCTAGAGTCTGGAGTCAAGTTTTGCTAGGGAAACAGCCATGAATGACTTGCAAACTGGGAAAGTAGTCGGATGAAATTTGGGACAGCCTTATCATTTAAAAAAATACTGAATAATGAAGCTCATAGTTAAGCAGAACTTTTCTTTGTGGGTTTATATAGGTATTCCTACTCAGTGATATGGATTTATAAAGAGTAGGTTATGTCTATAATTTCTCATAATTTCTCAAAGAAAGTGGCATTAGGAAAAGATAGGAATAGAAGAGATAATACAAATCCTCTAGTAATATTCCATGGTATTATGGGAAAAGATGCAGATTTGAAATCAGGAAGACTTGAATCCCAATCAAATGAGTTACTTTGGGGAAATACCTTTACCCTTCCAAAATTTAATTTCCCTACCTATAAGAAACAGACCCTTATGCTTCCTGTTTTATAAAGTCTGTTTTTGTTTTTATGGAGAAAGCATGTGCAAGCCTCAAAATACTATATAAATACTCGATTTGGACCAATGGCAAGTCCCTTAACTTTTCTCAGTCTCAGTTGCATCTATAAAAGTAGAAAGTAGTATCTAGGTTATAATATTTTGATAAATTTCACCTGAGAATATTCTATACATAAAGTTATTTGCAAAGATTAAATTACATTATAAAGAACAGCTATTATTATTCAGTGAGTTAATAAACATTTATTAAGCACTTACTCTAGTCTACATTCTTTGCTAAATTCCTGATACAAAGAAAATCTCTGGGGATATAAAAAAATGTAAGCTCCTCATGGAGCTTACAATCTAAAGGGAGAACACAGCATATCAAAGGAAACTGAAAAGTAAATGGGGTGGCTAGGAAGAATGATGGAGAAGTCCAGAAGAATCTTGTACAGTGGTAAATAAGGGGAAGGCTGGCTTGGCCTGATCTGCAGACCCTGAGGTTCTGGAAGGAGATTCAATCAGTGAGAGAGATGCCAGGGCCTGAAGGTACTGATGTAGTGTGACTTCCAGGTTTGAAGTGATTTTTCAATATGGAAAAGTCCTTGGGGCAGGCATGATAGAGAAGTACTGAGACATTCAGCTGAGCACAGTTTATTACTCTAGGTTATTATTGTTGTTATTACTATTAGAGAATTAAACTATGGATTTTTTTTGTATTTAAAAAAAGAAGGGCTAAGAAATATAAGTGAATAAAATGAAGAAAGGAGTTGAGTCTAGCTGGACTTTGATTCAACCTTTGTTGGCTATAAGGTTCATTGAACCTCCTGTTGCCCATTTGGTAATATGATAGAATTCTGATAAATTAAACAATGGAAAGAAGAAAATGAAGGCAATTTCTGAGCTGTTTCTGGTTTCCCCTGAAAACAAGGTAATAAAGTAGAGTATTGTAAAACAGAATAGATTTTCTTTTAGATGGTATCTTTCAATTCAGGAGCCCAGTGTCAAAGTTCAGCCATTGCCACTTGTTATCTGTTATATCCTTGGATAAATAACCTGAGTGAACCTCAGTTTTGTCACCGTTAAAATGGTTAGCCCCTTCCAACTCTAAATCTATAATCTATGTACACTGGCATGGTTTACAGATATACATCTGAGCAAGGGATTGGATGCACATTTGAAAATCTGTTCTGGAAAGGTATAATTATAAATCTTGATAGTCATTTAATGAGATTTAAAATTACAGACTGCATAGGGAGCTGACTTTGGAGTCAGGAAATCTTGAGTTCTGTCTCTGGTTCTGGGATTGCATCTCTCTTAAGGCTAGAATTTGCAGAAATGGAGATGAACGACATACATTGGTAGAAGAAATCCTTTGCCAGGTATTCCATGCTCAGTGGTCTCTCTATAAACATATCACTTAAAATGTTAAAACTTTGGGGGTAGCTGGGTAGCTCAGTGGATTGAGAGCCAGGCCTAGAGATGGGAGGTCCTAGGTTCAAATCTGAACCCAGACACTTCTTAGCTGTGTGATCCTGGGCAAGTCACTTGAACCCCATTGCCTAGCCCTTACCACTCTTCTGCCTTGGAGCCAATTCACATTATTGACTCCAAGATGGAAGGTAAGGGTTTAAAAAAAAGTTAAAACTTTTTTATCAATTTCTTAAAAAGTATATACTCATTAAACAAAGAATCCTGATATTAAATTTGAAAATTAACATTAATATATGTATAAGGTACATATGCAAATTTATATCTAAAAACTAACATTTTAAATTTGACACAAATCCAATGTTTCATTATGTCAAGTATTTATCATATTATTGTTTATTCTCTCTAAAGGGAGTCACTTAATCCTATTGCCTCCATCTCCTCATTTATGAAATAAACTAAAAAAGGAAATAACAAACCAGTCCAGCATCTCTGCAAAGAAAACCCCAAAAGGGGTCATGATGAGTCAGACACAACTGAAACAACGACTAAATAAATAACAACAGTCTCTCTCTTGTAATAAGAGGTCTATTAGTGACATAACTCTTTAAGAAATACTAATTATTTGTACTTTCAAATGACCTCTTTAGAAGACTTTGAGCTAATGTTTTTATCCTTTCTTTATCTTTCTTTATCTGACTGCCCATTTGTTTTGTCTTTCTCTCCATCTGTCTGAACATCTATCTTTTATTTGTTTTTTAATTTTTTCATAACGTTTCTGGCCATGTAATCAGAATCTTTTAACTAACCTTTATAACTTCAAAGTACTGCAATGGATGCTCAGTGCTTGGGCTTATTTTAAGGATGATGGATACCAAAAAGCCTACCTGAAGTTAGATGGCCCAGTATTTCTGCCATTCATGCATTGCTACTTCATTAGTTTATCCAGAGCTACAAGTTAATAAACCCAGTCAGTAACACTAGGAAATAAATGAGGCTGTCACTTTCTTGACACTTTGTTGACATTTATAAGGGATGTTATCCAAAGCAATTGCCAGGATCATTAAAACTAACTGTTTAAAAGGAGCTGATAACATCTCTCTGAGGATTGCCAAGATGTACATAATTGGGAAGAATGCATACATATATATATATGTACATACATATGCACATATATACAGATAAGTCTGCATATGTGTTTCATACATATATGCACAATGAGAGGATTATATCAATTTTTTTCTCAAAAATCATTCAACTTCAAAAGTCTAGGATTCTCTTTTTCTCTCTCTCTCACCCAGATAGAGCAAAATCACCATTACTTTCCTTATTTCAGATACTGAATGAAATTATAAATGGATAAAGGCAGGAAAAAGAATGATGGGGTACTGGTGAGCAGGAGACACAGAAGGAGTAAGTCAGAAATACCTAGGGGAGATAAGAGTTGCCTATAATTTTAATCTGAAGACTGCCTACAACAGAACTTTTGGTGACAGTCAAGTCATTTCCAGATGGCAGACTCAGAAAGCATTATTTTCTAAATTAAAATAGACATTTTAAGATATCAGACTCAGATGGGTCTGCTATCCTATTTCCAACACTTCTCTTTATGCCACTTCCTTTCATAACAACAGTTTAATAATTCCTGTTGCTAAATAACAACCCCATCAGGATCCTGCAAGAAATGGGAAAACAAGATGTGGGGATTAATAACATATATTTAAATAGACTGGTGGTTCTCAACCTTTCTAATGCTGTGACCTCGCTATGTTGCAGTGACCACAAACCAAAAAATTATTTTGGTGGCTACTTCAAAACTGTTATGATTTGGAATGTAAATACCTGATATGCATTATGTATTCGTATTGCTACAAATTGAGAGGTTGAGAATCGCTGAAATAGACTATTTGAAAACTGTATGCTCCCCATCTCTCATAGGGTTCCAAAAATAATTTAAATGAGAATTCTGCTTATTAATTTGGCTTTATGTGCAAAAATTAGAACATTTTTTCAGCATGATTGTTTTGTGATATTTAGAACTTTTCTTTAAAGAAGAAAGGGGCATTTAAGCTTTTAACAAAGTATTTTTCTTTGAATACCTGGGAATTGAAATATGTCACTAGTTTTGATGTGTTGCTTTTAAAAATGTCTCTCCTTACTTCCTGTTGAAACAAATAAGGTTGATATGGACATGACAGTGAACGATGTTCCCTTTTAATATATTAATGACCCAAGTAGTATGCTATACAGATGAATATTTTCAAATATAAAGAGGAGCCAGGTCTGTTTGGAGAGAGCTGTATTGAGGCAGGGAGCTCAGAAATAGACTGAACCTAAGTAGTACTCAAGAATCTAGCTATCAAGATAAAAGTAAGATCTCCTTCTGGTGAGCAGATCAGAAGTGCTGGACACACAGCAGAAGAGCCCAAAACAAGGTAGTGTTTTGAAACCAGAGTCAGGAGTCAAAGGGAACACCAAAAGCATAATCTAAGGTAAGGTACTAAATATAGCCAGAAGCCAAAGTCAGGGACCCCTAAGCTTCATAAGTAACATAGATCAATGCAAGGCAATGTTGATAAGAAGTACTAAGAAATAGAAGTCCATAAGAAAGGGAGGACAAGGCATCAGGAAAACAGATGAACAATCAACAAAGGAAGGGAAAATCAGGAATCTGGAAAAGGAGTCTGGACCAGTTAGTTAATAAATATTTATTAAGATGTGTGCTAAGTGCTAAAGAAACAAAAAGAAGCAAAAGAGACCATCCCTTACCTTTAAAGATCTCATAATTTAATGGGAGAGAATAAACAAAAACATATGGACAAACAAGGAAAATACTAGATAAAGGAAATATTTATAAAAGGGAAGTCACTAGAATTAAGATGGAGTGAGAAAGGCTTCTTGTAGAACAAAAGTATTTGAGTTGGATTTAAAGGAAGCCAGGGAAGCCAGAAAGTAGAGCTGAGGTGCTAGAACATTCTAGTCTATGGAAAGTGCCTGGAGCAAAAAGATGGAATGTCTCATTTTGGAATAACAGGACATCCAATGCCACATGATCAAAATATCTCAGGAGAAGGCCAGTGATGGGATAATGCATAAAAGACTGGGAAAGAAAGTAGAAGAGGCAAGATCATGAAGAGCCTGAGTATCGAAAAATTGTCTTATTTGATCCTGGAGACTACAGGATCTCCTGTGGAACCACAGACACAGGACACTGAGAAGACAAAAAGATAATGAAGTAGACATAAAACTCAACTATGATAGTGCTTGTAGGTTTCTTTTTGGGGCATGACCCAATTGAAGAGTCTGAATAACCCCAGACTATGGGTACCAAGACATAACACAGAAAGAGTTGAAAAAGGACTTGACCTCTTTTAGAAATGAGATATTGAATAAGTGGGGAACAGACAAACAAAAAGAACAAAGAGCAAAAGAAAATGGCCAAACTAGAAAATGCCTGGATAAAATTAAAAAAAAAAAACGAGTTAGCTGTAAAAATAAAAATCTCTACTCTTTATTTTCTGTCAATCCTTTGTGTCACACTAGGCAAATGACTTGATCTCACTGAGTCTCAGTTTCCTCAATTATACAATGAGGAGGCTGCACTAAATTTTTCTTATATTTTTTTCCGAACTAAAACATTAGGAGTCTAGCTCTCTAAGTTTTCATGAGGTGGATGTGCCTTTACTCAGGCTATCAGAATAAATCTTATATTTAAAGTACTACAGTTCTTTCTCCAAAGTAATTTTTTGATATCCTTCACCAGAAACCTTCAAAGATCCTGAGCCATTTTTAGCCCTGAAAGTTTCCTAATGATATTTAAGTATATTTGGAGGGAGGAAAAAGAGAAACAGATAGTCTTTTGTGGGGAGAAGAAAACAACAACAACAATGTAATATTTAAGCAATAGCATTTTTAAATGAGTAAAGAAATAAATAGAAAGCATGTGAACTATAGCAGCTTTTCATATTACACAATCCCTAGAAATTTTGGGAAAAAAGATAAACTCAATCACTTATATTTTATCCTATGAAATCCACTTATTCTGGCAAAAAAAATTAAACCTCTAAACATGCCCTAACCTTTTCCCCTCAGAAATATGATTCCTTTTCATTGAGAGTGGTAATTTTCATCACTCAAGTTCTTAAAACCTTTACATTTGCACCAAATTAAATGTTAAAATTCACCCCCTTTAAAACCATACTAAGAAACATTGAAATAAAAAATAATGGACTAGCAGCCTGAAACTCCTGTGTCTATGCCTCCTCTCTTCTCTCAATCAGTCATCTGTCAATCTCAAATCAGTATTTAGTAGCACTTCAATTTCTCCTAAACTTCAACTTCAATAGTAAATATTTTCCTCAGAAAAAATTCGAGCTAAAGTAAGCCTGGTAAAATTCATATAATTCTATTGTGCTGATTTCAGAATTCTATACTTCCCACTTTCATCAAAATGGAAAGATTCTTAGTTCATGAAGTTGAACCAAAGAAATCCCAAACCTCCCTGAAAATGATTAAAAGCCTCAGAATTTTTGCCTTTGCTCTGAAGACCACAACGGGATCATCTTTTTCTTCTCACTGGGCTCAAGTAATTTAAGACATCTTCAGAAGAAGAATCATCATAAACTCCCATCTTGGGACCCAGGGGGAAAAAAAAAACATTTTTGGAAAGTAGAACAACCAATGCATAATGGGTAATATGAACTTGATTTTGGTTAAAATATGCAAAAACAAAAAGTGTGACTTTGAAGGAATTTGACTTCAGAGGACTTTGATGGCAGTTCTATTAATTATAATAAATTATTCTGTATTTGTTTGGAATCTTCATTAATTGAGATAATAAAATTGGAACTTGTGATTATTCTGGACAGGAATTTGGTTCATTTTTGCTTATGAAATGGTTTATTTATATTGCATATTATTAGCATAGATATTAAATAAACTATTCTAAATATTTTTATTTTTCATAATACATTTTAATCCAATTTTTACATATTTGCTTTCTGACATTTTGCATCCAAGCTTTTTCTCTCCCTCCCAACTCCTCCGCCACAAGAAAGCAGACAATATAATTTAGGTTGTACTTGTATTATCATACATTATATATTTCCATATTTTTATGTTGTGAAAGAAGACACAATTTCTATACTAGGGAAAAGTTCATGGAGAAAAGTAGATAAATAATGGTATGTTGAAATTTGCATTCAGGCTCAATGGATATCTTTTATTTATTTATTTTTTGTCATGAATTTCTTACGAGTTGTCCTGGATCCTTACCTTGATGATAGAGTCAAGTCACAGTTGATAATCAATAAATTATTATTTCTGTGTACAACATTTTCCTGGTTCTACTCATTTCATTTTGCATCATTTCATTTGTCTTTCCATATACTTTTGTTATTATCTTGCTTATCATTTCATATAAAGAAAATAATATTCAATTATAAGCTTATACCACAACTTGTCCTCAATTGATGGACATCTCTTCAGTTTGCAGTACTTTACCACCACAAAAAGAGCCATTTTAAATATTTTTTTGTAAAGGTAGGTTATTTTCTCCTATCTTTAATCACTTTGAGATAAATATCTAGTAGGAGTAGTAGTAGTTCTGAGTCAAATGGTATACACAGTTTTATGACCCTTTGGCATTGGTTCCAGATTGTCTCTGGAATGTTTGTTTCAGTTCACAAGTTCACAACTCCACCAGCTGTGTATTAGTGTCTGGATTCTTCCATATCTCCTCCAACATTCATCCTTTTCCTTATGTTAACCAATTTCATGAGTGTGAGGTAGTAACCAAGAATTATTTTAATTTGTATTTCTCTAATCAATGTGATTGGGAGTGTTTCTTCATGTGACTAATGAGAGTTTTCATTTTTTCATCTGAGAATTGCCTATTCACATCCTTTGAGCATTTGTTAACTGTACATGTTTTGTATTCTTCCAAATTTCACTCAGTTTTTTATATATTTGAAAAATGAAGTCTTTTGTCAGATAGACTTGCTATATTTTCCCCAGTTGGTTGTAAAATAGATTTCTCTACCTAACAAAGTGTGGATGTTATTCTTACTTTGTATCAATTCATATGAGAGCATGACTTAAACATTTCTCCTCCCCAACTCCTTCCTTCCACTATATTTATTCTTACATGCCTCTTCATATAGGATAGTTGAATACTTTCAACTTTTCTCTTTCCACAATGTATTCTTCTTTCTTGTCTCCTGATTTTTTTCAATATCATTCCATCACATTCAACTGACTCTTTGGTCTGTCCATATTTGTTCATATTCATTACCCAAATAATGATAAAGTTCTTAAGTATCTTATGTACCATAAATATCCTAAATACTTTAGGTTTCTTAGGGGCTTCAAGTATCATAGGTATTTTAAATATCCAAGTTATCACTTTACTAGTAATGCAATCAGTTTAATCCAATTGTTTTCCTTGATTACACAAAACTATCTTGATTATCTTAAATATCTCATACTGTTTCTCAACTATTCTAGTTATTACTTTCCCATGCAGGGAATGTAATCAGTTTAACTACATTATTTCCCTTGATTACTTCAAACACAATAAGTACTTTAAGTATCTCTAGTACTATAAAAATCTTAAATATCTTAGTTACTACTTTCCCACAAAGGGATATGATTAATTTAATTTCACTGGATTCCCTCTGAGTGTTCTTCTTCTTACCTTTTAATTCTACCTTTGAATGTTGAATTTAATCCTCAAATTTTCTTTTTAGCTCTGGCCAGTTCATCAGGAATGCCTGGAATTCCTATGTTTCATTAAATGTCCATTTCTTCCCCTGAAATATTATGCTCAGTTTCTCTGGATAGGTACTTTTGGGTTGTACCCCTAGATTTTGTCTTGAGGAATGTCCATGTCTTCCAGTCTTTTAATGTAGGAGCTTGTAGGTCTTACATAATCCTGATTGTGGATCCAAAATATTAGATTTTTTCTGGCAGCTTGTAGTATTTTTTTCCTTTGTTTGGGAGTTCTGGAATTTGGATATAATCGTTCTGATATTTTTAAATTTGGAATTCTTTCAGTAGGTAGATTCAATCAATTTCAATTTTTCTCTTCTTGTTTAAGAACATCAGGGCATTTTCCCTAATAATTTCATTCAATGTTATACCCTGGTTCTTTTTCTGATCATGGCTTTTAGGCATTCCAATGATTCTTAGAGTATATCTTCTGGATCTATTTTCCAGGTCAGTTGTTTTTCTTGTAATAGATTTCAAATTATCTTCAATTTTTCACTCTTTTGAATTTGTATTATTGTTTCCTGCTGTTTAATGAAACCACTAACTTCCAGTTATCCATTTTTAACTTTTAGCAAGCCATTTTCTTCATTGAGGTTTTATACTTCCTTTCTTATTAAATTATTTTACTGTTTGAGATAGTATATTTCCTTTTCAGGAAACTTTTCTTCAATAAATTTTTGTTCTAACCTGTTGATTATTTTTTTATTTTCTTTTGTAATTTTTCTTCCAAGTTTCTTATCACTTGTTTTTCTGTCTATTTTTGGAGATTTTCCAGAGGTTCATTTTGGGTTTGACTTCCTTTCACATTCTCCTTTTTAGGCTTCACAGGTTTTCATTTTTGTACTACTGTCCTCTTCTGAATTTATATTTAGTTCATCTCTATTGTTGAACTTTTTTTCTAGCACCAGGGTTTTTCTCTATCTTTTGCTCTTTATGGGGTTATTGTTTCCCTGGAAATGGTCACATTGGAGAAAGTACTGTCCTTGTACTTGAACTTATGCCTTGGATTGGCTCAGCTGTCTTAGTCTCAGATTGAACACTCTGTGAGGGCAGCCAGGTAGGCCTCTTTTGTGGAGGTTTATAGCCATTCATTTCAGCTGGTTTCAGTTGAATTCTGCCTAATTCTGACAATGATGTACCTTATTTGGCTAAGTTCCTCCCACTCTCCTGGGTGGTATTTGTCCTCTGTTCCACCTGGACTATGCAGGACTTCTTTCCTCCTCCTATTTATTGCTTTTTCTGTATTACATTACTTTATATTCTTACTTATTGAGCCTGGAACAATTGTGTTGTTCTCTTTCTTCTGTAACTTGCACTGTATTGAATCCAAGTTCCACTGAGACTTGTTCAGTGCTCTTTTCTCATACCCCAGTGAGATGAATCTTGCTTGATGTCTCTTCATGTTGTTCTGGGTCAAAGCCCTGCTTCATCCCTTCTTGTCTTGGTTCTGTAACACCAGTTTTCATTTTAGGAATTTTTGTTCTTCTGTGGTCATTTGGAGCATGATTAAAGGGCTTCAAATGTTTGTCACATTAAAATCTTGTCCTGATCTCTTCCATATTTCCCAGTATAGCCACTGGGGACACCAACACCCTGACAGCTGCAAGGGATGCTTTTAGAAAACAGTGCAATATAATGAACATGTCTTTATGTCAGAATAGCTACATTTGAATCCTAAGTACTAAACTTATGTTACCCTTACTAGCTATATGACTGGGAAAATTATTTCACTCCTGTCTTCGTTTCCCCTTGTTGCTGCATTGCTATGAGGTTTAAATAATGTGGAAAGCAAACCGAGACTGAGGAACCATTTTAGAATGTTGGCAGGAGGGAGAATGGCAGTTGGAGGAGTAGAAATGGCTTGTGGGATTGAGAGCTTAGAAGTGGGTCTTTTGCCCTATGTACTCATGAGAGACAGGAGCTAAGGATATGAACTCAGGACTCAAAACCTATGGTGCCAGAGCATTGTCTCCTTTTCCCCTTGGTCTGGAAGATAGAAGATCCCTAACATCTTTGGATCAGTGATTAAAGAAGCAAAAAGAATAACTACTGCTGGGGGGTGCTCAACCCTTGAACCTCACAGGGGTCACCCAGAAGATGGGTCCCATCCCATTGCCTTCCAAGAAGAATGCTAGTGACCTGTTTAGAGTAGGATAAAAAAGCAATTAGAGATGATGGAGGAAAAGAAATGCTGAAGCCTGAGCCATTTGACTTGGCTGAAACTGATGTGACAACCTGATTGCTTAGTCCTGTAGGATTTCCTGTTCCCCTTGACCAATTCCCCCCCTTGTTTCTTGAACTATCAAACCACACTTGTTCTGAAGAAAACAACAGTTAGGTCTAAATCATTTCAGAATTAAAGCAAGAGAGTTAGAAGGAGGAAAATAGAGTGTTGGGGTAGGCTGCCAATTTAGCCTTGGTTAAACAAGGAAAAAGCAAATAGGGATGTTCAGCCTAACTGACAAGACAATGTGTCCAAAGGGGCTTCTTGGGGCTCGGGCACCAGCCAAATCCTGAGGATAAGTCAACACCACAATCCCACAGAAGCCTGTTTATTGACACACAGGCCCTGTTCATCCTTGTCACAACATCTGCTAAGGGGCACCCTTCTTATGTGAGGGAGGAGAGTTACAGCTTCTCTCAGCTCCAGTGGTTCTCTCTCCCTTCCACATCAACCCTCCTATCCCTTTACCTCCTCTATTCCTGTTCCTACCCATCTATTTCCCTTCGTAACCATAACAAAAGTTCACAGATATAAATTATATTATAATTTTAAGCACATATGTATATGCATATTGTGAATTTCAAAACTACTCTACCCTATTCAGACCATTCTTTAGAAGATAGGATTTAGCTATTTCCTGATCAATAACAATAGAGATACTTGAAATAACAGTATCAGGTCTTGGAAACTACCCTACTCAGGGTAACAAGATTAGGAAGGGCTGCAGCAAAACTCAAGATTTAATTATTTGTGAATATGGCCTTCAACAGACATGTACAAAAAAGTACAGACCTCTGGGCGGTCCTAGGTCAAGCTAGAGAGCCACCATTGGCACATGTGAGAAGCAAGAAGTGAGGTAGGGAACAACCTCTGGAGTTCTCGGGACTTCCTGTAAGAAGGAAGAGAGTCAGTTGGAGGTTGGTGCTTGGAGTTGGAGGAGCTCAAGGACTGTTTTTCTCCAGTTTGGTCACTTGAGTGATAGGGACTGATCTCTTTCCTTGCCTTGGCTATCAAGGGCCTTGGGCCCTCTTTGGCTCAGCCTGAGCAGAGTGGGTATTTAAGCCCTCTTTCCTTCTCTCCCCTTTCCATCTCTCTCTCTCTCTCTCTCTCTCTCTCTCTCTCTCTCTCTCTCTCTCTCTCTCTCTCTCTCTCTCTCTCTGTCTCTCTCTCCCTCCCCCCCCCCAATACTTTCTTCCTCCTATTTGTAATTAAAACACCATAAAAAAAATTGGCAGCTGGCTTGAGTGTTTCATTTAGGAATTACATAGCTGAATTCCTTGGCAACCTTAAATTAATATATATATATATAAGAAGTCTAATCTTTCATAAGTAAAATATTGTCAACTTGTTAGACGTATTAGATCAATTTTATTCATTCAAGAAATATCAATACCCTTAGTAAATCATGTGGCACATAGTAAGCACTAAGTAAGTGTTCCCTTTCCTTTAATCTGTAATTCTTAAAAAATTAAGAAAAATGTCTTTATTTCAAAGTCACTTATTGCCTTCTGTATAGAGGAAACACAAAAACAAAATTTTCACTTCACCAGGAAAGAAATAGAAATACCTAATTCATAGGAACCTAGATTTGAAATAAGAAGTTAGAAAGGTCA
Source organism: Monodelphis domestica (assembly GCF_027887165.1). Classification (NCBI taxonomy): domain Eukaryota; kingdom Metazoa; phylum Chordata; class Mammalia; order Didelphimorphia; family Didelphidae; genus Monodelphis; species Monodelphis domestica. The sequence continues at coordinate 386,490,755 of NC_077229.1, forward strand.
CCATATATTTACCTATCAGGTGATAATTGACATGGGCACTGTACCCCAGAAACCCAGGCCAACTATTATCAGGGAAACTCCCTTGCCTTTGCATCCTTGTGACTCTTAATCTAGAAACACCCAATGACCCCAACTAGGGTCCTGAGATGTTTACTCTCTTTTGTCCTGTAGATTTAAGATGGATAAAGAGATGAATCTTTATGCCTCCAGGCAGACCCCAGTCAGATGACCACCTCACCCCACCAAATGCCTGAGGGACTAACACTCCAAGTGATGTCCACACCAGGACATAGCATCTAAAGAGTATATAAACCCCAGAACTGATGTTGTCTGGGGGACAGCCTCTCCATCCATGCTGTCTCCATGGGGGAACAGCCTTTCCTTGCATGCTGTCCTCCCAAAGAGCTGCTCTCCATCTTGCTGTTCCACCTTGCTCTCCTCCTGGCCACTCTCAACATTACTTTCTAAATTAATAAATCTCTTTTTTGTTTTTAAGCTAAGTTTTGGAGTCTTGCATGCTTGCAAAAGATATCCTTCCGGAACCCCAAAGATATCCTTCCTGCCTATAACAATAATGACAAATTACTCCTGGGTCAATGAACTGGAAAGAGAAAAATGATTCTGGGATTACAGGAGGGCTGAACTGCCAGACTGACGGAGAGACACGTAGACAATCTTCCTGCTGGGCAGTGACAAAGTTTAGTAATTTGGGGCACACACTTTAAAGGGAACATGACATAGGCTAAGGGAATAGGTACGGCTTTTTCAGGGACAATTGTTAGAAATGATTTACAATTTCAATACAATTACTTAGTTTACCCTACTAAAACTTAGAGTTTTCTATAGGATAATAATTCAATATGTCAATGTATAACCATCTGACAAATTTTCTCATAGAATTCTTGCACCAGTGATTTCTTGGAAGAACATCTAGTTTTTGGGGAGGGGAAAGTTTGCTTTTCTCATGCAGAAGAGCAGGATGTGTGTGTTTGGCAACTCTTAAGCTATGGCTTTGATTTTACTGGGACCTACTCTCACTACTGGAGGCTACATTTACCTATTTTAAAAATTTTATATAATAAGGCACATTATCTCATTTGAAATTCATAGTGGCTCTAGGATGAAAAGTTTCATGTATTGTAAAGAAAATGGATTAGTAGTCATTGATTTGGGAAAAGAGCTAACCTAACCAACTATCCTACCAAGAGTGAACCCATGACTGTGATTGTCATAAATAAATTACCCAGAGAGGAAACACGTATTTAAGTGCCTATCACATACCAGGAAATGTGGCAATCTCTTTACAAATATCATCATATTTGATTCTTGCAACAATTCTAGCAAATAAGTACTATTAATATTCTTATTTTACAGAAAGGAAAATGAGGCAGATGGAGGCCAAATGGCTCATTCTGGATCACATAACTAGTAAAGATCTGAGGACAAATTTGAATTCAGGTCTTCATAGTTCCAGGATCACTCTATCCACTGTGCCATCTAATTTTTAATAGATCTCTGGTTTACAGGAAATGATCATTTAATTTACACCAACCTTTTTGTACAGACATCAATACTTTTATATGTATACTCCGGACCAATGTTAATCATTTCTAAGCACAATATTAAGTAAAGTATAATGCTTTTATTCTAAAAATGATTTTTATAGATTTAATATCATATAAATTCAGTGTTTTTAGGCTGCTGAAACATTACAATTTTATTAAAAAGAATTCATAGGGTTGGCCAAAACAAGTTGAAATCAAGGGGCATTTAGTTCGAAACACCATATCTCTTTTTAACAATGCTGTGTTCATTTCCTTGGCAACCAAGAGACTAGGCAGCTAGAAGTTATGCTGGTAGATACAGTAAAAGGATAAGAGAGGTGATTATTATTTTCCAACTATTTTTGTCATCCTCTGAATTTGAAAAACAATATCAGTTAAGACCCATTTAAACAAAAACTATTTTTAAGCATTACAAATCTGTTTTAAAAAGTTTTTCACCATATGGATTATTTTTGTTTTAAAAATGAAACCAAAAGTATAGTAATGAGGAAAGGTTAAAACTAATGTATACATGGTAGAGAAATACAACTTTGTAATTTATAAAAAAGTGAATTGTAAAGAATGAGCTGTTTTTTAATGGGTTCATTCAGTTCCCAGGCTAAATACTTCTTCTTTTTTTTTAATTTAAGCTAAAAACATTCTCCTAGATCTTGTAATGTAAACTGAAAATAATATTGCTAATTTAACATTTACAGAAGCATCATTGAACATTTGGACAATCCAACTATCAAAAACTCTAGGGCTGAGCTCTATGGTCTCCATCATATTGAAGTCAGAGTAGGACATCAAGGTTCATATTCTGGCTTTTCCATTCACTATTTCTATGATCTTGTAAGCCTTAGCTTTTAAGTTTCTTAGTTTCAATCTAAGCCTAAGTTTTACCATGTGTTAAAAAAAGATCATAAAGTACTATCAACCTTATATAGCTGTGGTAAGGGTCAAGTGAGATTTTTTTAATGTAAAAAAAGTTTTATCATAAAATACTAAAGAAATATGAGTGCTTTTAAGAGTTATTTCTTTTTTCCTGAACAGAAAATCACTACATCCACAAAGAAATCATTAAACTTGTTATTTTTTCTAACATTGCCTATTAAAAAAAGAAAATTACTAAGCAAGTCTAATGGATCCAATATAACTAAAAGAATTAAGAAATAAAACATTGAAAACCAGATGATATAAATGACTGACCATAGATAGCACTCCATCAATCCCCAGGTGTACTGCTAATTTTGTTACCATGTTGCATCCTCAAAGCACATGTTATTTCCATTTAGAAGAAAGGATACACCAATAACAATGGTATCTATATGACTACAAAAATTTTACTAGTTGTTATTTTCCCATCAACTACCCCTTTATTTGTTATTTTCCCCCCTGAGACATAAGAAAATTTGCTTCTTGAGAGTAAGGATTGCTGTGCTTGCTTGTGTTTCTTTCCAAAAATGTTAGCATCATGTCTGGCAAAAAAAAGTTATTAATAAATGTTTTCTAATTTCATTTCATATTATCTCTGTCTCTGTCTTTCTGTGTCATTTCTCTATGCTTGTGTATCTCTCTGTTCAACTGAACATGCCATATTTGTTGAAAGGAATACATAACTCTCTTGTTACCTATAACAGTTCTTTAAATTTGATTTGTGTGCTCACTAAAACTGTGCCACTTTAATTGTACTCTTTTCTTTATTTTTATTAATTAATTTGTTTGTTGTTTACAATAAAATTCCTATTTCTCTCTGTCTCTGTCTCTCTCTCTGTCTCTGTCTCTCTCTGTCTCTGTCTCTCTCTGTCCCTGTCTCTCTCTGTCTCTCTGTCTCTCTCTGTCTGTCTGTCTCTCTCTCAGTCTGTCTCTCTCTCTCTCTCTTTTCCTTTCTATACCTAACACCTTCTCCCTTCTCTTAACTAAAGAAGGCCTCATGTGAAAAAAAATGTGAATATATAAAATGTTTTCTGTGCTTTCATGCATTGGTTCTTTCTCTGGAGGCAAACACTCACAAGTTATTCTTTAAATATTGATTCTTTAGATGAATATAAATATTCTCTTGGCTCTACTTGTTTCACTTTTCATAATTTCATGACTTTCCAATTTGAAAAATAATTAACTTGTATATCATTTCTTATAGTACAGTAGTATTTTATCACAATGCCAATCTCTCTATTATATTCAGTAGTCTAATTAATGTATACGAATTTAGAAAATTTTTGTTTCCTTAATTTTTTTAAATTAGTATTAATGTAATTTTAAGTATTGTGAGGCATGCCTTGATTCAAGATCCCTCTCCGATGCAAACTAGCTGTGTGATCATTAATACCCAGTCATTTAATCTCTCAGTACTTCAGGAAACTCTCTAAGAGCCAAAGAAAAGTTGGCAATCTGTATAGATAGAGGGAATTTCCATATCTATAGTCTCTCCAGCCAAAACCAAAGTCTAGGCTTATCCTCCTCCTTCCATTATTATAATAAAACTCATTATAAGTTGTAATATTTTGCAGAACATTATTCTATGGTGATAATTTTGAAATTTCTAGATTTTCTTTTTGTTGTAATAGTTCCCAAAAGGGACTGACATTAACCTTAATCGAGAATTCCAATGTCCAATTAACTATTGCTGATAGTGATGCTTATGATGAACCCCATTCTTCCATGACCATCATTTTCTGTTCAGGTTTTTTTTTCTCTTACCTCGGTCAGAGTCCTAGATTCTCATTTTCATTCTATTGGCATTTACTAGGGCATAATTGCATTTTCCCAGATCACTATAAAAAGGTGAGAATGTGGATTCCCTATCCCAGCGAGCAGATGTTTTGCTAACTTGTCTCACTTGGTTGGGATTTAAAAGGGAAACATCTTGGCAGTCATATGATTCCCTATAGTCAGTACTAAGCTTAAACCATCTGGAAAGAATGGATGATAACTGAATGGTAAAATTAGCTTTTAAATATAAATCATCTCATGGATGAACAAACACTCAGGAAAATACAGAAGATGAAATTTATTTTGAGAATTTAGAAATAAGATTCCTAACCCAAATCTACAATTTATATTGGCATATCATTGATGACCCCTCATTTAATTCTCTCTTTATTTTGTTGTTGCTGTTACAAGGAGGGAGAGGAAAAGAAATTTATCATAGTAACAGGGATTCTAAGGAATCAGACAGACTAAAATCAGGTAAAGGATGAGACTCTAAAAATCATTTTAAAATGGGTAAGTATGAAAATAGAAAAATAAGAAAAGCTGATATTTAATTGTTAATCTGTCTTTCATAAGAGATAAATTATTAACCAAAAAAGATAGAGGAAATTGCCATTCAAAAAAGATAATTTTGATTAGATGAAATTATAAAGCTTTTGAACAAATAAGGTCAATGCATCTAAGTTAATCAGTTGCCCCTCCTTACCACCTTCACTAATGAGTATAAGGTAGTGAGGAGAACTTGCTGGCATAGTTCCAGAGATTTGGAAGTAGCAAGAACTAACCAAAGGCTTGGGAAACTGAATAAAGTGCACAAGTTTATGCAGGTTTATTCAGCATATTCTCATGAGCAAAATATATTGAGCAAGATGGGGGACTTTAACAAGAGGGATCATCTTGAGTTATAAAGTGGTGGCAGACATTTGGCCACATAGAAGACTTAACTCTCAGTCAGGGGTTAAGTTAGGTATGATTAGAGCCTGGTACCAAATCAGCCCCACTATCACAGGAGTGAATAAGAAATCATTGGCTAGCAATGGAGTGAGATCTCTCTTTTGTTCCAAAATGCTCATTAGGTCAAATGTAATGGACTTCTCTACTAGCAGCAATGCAATGATCCAGGACAATTCAGAGGGACTTATGAGAAAGAACACTATCCACATCCAAAGGAAGAACTGTAGGAACAGAAACACAGAAGAAAAACAACTGCTTGATCACATGGGTCAATGGGATATGGTTGGGGATGTAGACTCTATGTGAACATCCTAGTGCAAACATAACAATATGGAAATAGCTTTTGATCAAGGACACATGTAAAACCCAGTGGAATTGCATGTTGACTATGGGAGATGTTGGGGGAAGGGGAGGGAAAGAACATGACTCTTATAATCAAGGAACAATTTTCTAAATTGACTAAATAAAATTAAAAAATAAATAAAAATTCTTATTATGAAAAAAATAATAAAGGAAATGAAATAAAATGCTGATTAGGCAACCCTAATTATTTGTGGAGTGAGGTTAGGTCATTATAATCACACTGCAGTGTGCTCCAAAGGAGTTGAGCCAAAGATAAATATAAAGGGATGAAATTCACTAGGAAAAAGTTTTTTATCAAATATCTGACAAGCTTTTTTAAAATATATACACAACTAACAGAAATTAGTGATTCTCCAATAGACAAAAGGTTGTTTCAAATTTAGAATAGAAAACTATAAATAATCATATTAAATAATGCTTCAAATCACTAATAATAAGATAAATGAACACCAAAATGATGCTGACATTTCACCTCACTCTTAGCAAATTGGCAAAGATCAAAACAAAGGGAAATAGTCAATGTTGGAGGAGTTATTTCAAGGTAGGCACACAAATAAATAGTTGGGGAAGTAGTAAATTTTCACAACCATACTGGAAAGAAAAATGCAGTAAAAATGTCCATATCTTCAACAAAGGGATTTCAGGCTAGGTATATATACTCTTAATGAGGTCGATGACAAAAAGAAAGGCTCTCACATGAACTAAAATATTCATCACAACACTTTTTATAATAGCAAAGTAGATGCCCATCAGTTGAAGAACACTGTGTTACCTGAATACAATGGATACTACCATTCTTAAGAAATGAACAATATGAAGAATACAGAAAATCAGGTTTTGAAGGACCTGATGAAATTAAATAGAGCCTCAACCATATATGCAATGATGACAATAAAGTAAATGGAAAATAGAAACTCTAAAATGATAAAAAAAATTATATGTTGCAAATTATAAATATCAAGTCTGCCCTCGAAGAAGAAAGAAGACAGTCTACTTCTTTACAGAGATCCATAGATGAGAAGCAAAGCATTATAATAATTATTTTTAATGATTTTGTGAATATTTTCTTTTCATTCCTTTGTGAAGTTTTTGTTGTAATGAATGACACTTAGGATGGGAAAATATCAAGGGAGAAATCTAAATGATGAAAACATTTTCAAATCTATTTAAAAAAATAAGTCTACACATATGGATGTCATTCTTTGGCTTCTCAAGTGGATATGCGATTAAATTTCAGTGAAATAACTGAGAATGAAATAGTTAAGGCAGTAATTGGAAATGTAGATTTATGGATTACATGAAACATTAACTTCACAAACAAAATTTGTAACAATTTTTGTAAAATTCTAGGTAGATTAGAGGTGATTCACATTAAATGCCAACTAATCTAAAAGATGATAAGTTTTTATTAAGCATAATCTCTGTACTCAATCTTGTTCTATGTGCTTGGGGATGGGGTTGCAGTTATTCCCCAAGCTCCATCACCAGGAAGTCCACAATGCACTGGGCTAGTGTAAGCTTAGAGTGAGGCACCTCGCCTCAGCCCAAGCTGGCAGTGAAGGTCCCAACTTTATCACAGGGGAGTCCTTGCTAGGCTGGTGCTAGCCTAAAGGCAGGGCTATAGCCTTGCCAAAACATGCACTGAGGCCCCAAGTCAAAAGACAAGATAGTCACCAGTACATCTGGCCTGTGTAAGTCCAGAGGGAGCCTCAAAGGCCCTTCCCTGGCTTGAGGTGAGGCTCTCAGCAAAAGCACAAGGTAGTTCACAGGGCTCTGAGCCCTGCAAGCCATCAGCAGTCACTAGAAGAGATTAAATTAGCAGTGAAAAGTGACTTTCAGAGCTCCCAAACCACAGGCACAATACCACCTTGGAAGAACTGAAACTTGTAGAAACCTAGAACTAGAGCAGAGAGTAGCATGAAGGAAAACTTGAAATTTAAGACAGTGAAACTTCTAATATGATAACAGAACCCACCTTTTAGATAAAAATAAAAGTTAAAAAAGGCTGGGAAAAATGAGCAATTAGTAAGGAAAAAAAAGGTCAACCACAGAAAAATTTTATAAGAAAAATAGTAAGGCACAGCCTCAAGAAGTAGACAGTAAGAACATAGCAGCCACATTCAAAACTTCAAAGAAAAATGGGAATTGTTATCAAGTTCTGGAAGAGCTTAAAAAGGAATTCCATGTCAAATAAGAAAGGCAGAAGAAAAATTTGGAAGAAAAATAAAAGTAATGTAAAATGAAAAGAAAAGCTTAAAGAGCTGAATTGGTCAAACGGGAAAAGGCCAAAAATCCAATAAAGAACAGATTTAGTTAAAAAGTAGAATTGATCAAGTGGAAAAGGAAGTACAAAGGCTCATGTAAGAAAATAATTTCTTAAAAATTAGAATTAGGCAAATAGAAGCTAAAGACATCATGAGACATCAAGAAATAATAAACCAAAATCAAAAGAATGAGAAAAAATAGAAGCAACAGGGGTGACTTGCTTATTGTTACACAGATAATAAGTATCAGAGGCTAGATTCGAATTCAGGAAGAAAGATTTCCTCTGATGTAAGGTCTGGCACTGGATCTGCTGTACAATGATATTGACAGAGTAGAAATATGAAGCATTCCTTTTCTGACCTGACAGTCATTAGCAACAAGGCATAACTATTTTGGAGAAAGAGTCCTCTCCTTATGTTCAAGAAGAATAATGAAAAGAAATGTGAAATAGGTGCTATTAAAACACTAAAATGAAAAAAATATTTCTTGCTGTATGTCATATACAAAATCATACATGCATACTTATATTATATGCTAATTTCATATAACAATAGAAATGAGGATTTTAAGAAGGCAGATATCAGAAAAGCAGCTGGTACACATAAAAATCCATTCAGATCACACAATTGTGAAAGCACTTTGGTCAAGTCACATGAAAAAGATAAAGATAAAGGATATGAAAGGTACAATAAAAAAGAATCAAATTTTATCATTATTTAAAAAAGGTAAATGAGGTTACATAAATAATTATTGACTCACATTTTTACTTTCCCTTCAATGTAAAATCTTTATGCAAATAACCTACACACACTAAAGGAACAGCTTTAATGATGTTATTAGAAATAAAAAGGCAAGCTTTCAAAAGCAATATGCTACTGGTAGACTACATAGTTTCCATCACAAGCTGACTGAAAAATTAAGAGAATATAAGATCTTTCTGTGATTGTTTTTTGTTGAGTATTTAAAAAACTGAATCGTCCTTGAAGGCTCTGATCCAACAGAATATCTGTCACACAGGGGTCAGAATAGTATTCTTAATATCAAATGAAACATGAAAGAAGAAAATATGCTCACCAAAAATGTTAACATTATCATAGAAACATTCAGCACATAATCTTAATTGAAAAACAGCTTCTTATATTTGGTGTAGTCCTTCTATGTTCATGTTTATGAATGGCATTGCATTTATTATATGAAACTATGGAATATTATAGACCTTAAATGAGATCCATAGCCATTCAAATTATTTTTCCTAACTTTCAAGATAGGAAGAAAAATGGATCAAGTGTGCCTATTTTTAGGCTATTATATGCAATTAGTGAGATATCCAAAGGTGTTACCTCATTCCCAAAACCTTTTCATCCTCTCTTAATCCAACTGACTTTTTCTGTATCACTATTTACCAACACAGTAGGTATATCAATTTTTCTCTGCTTGACTATTAAAGTAATTTGGGATACTCAGAATCATATATCCGTAAATCTTCTATTTGGGTCAACTATATAATAAAGGTAATGTCTGCCATTGTTTTAGAAGTAATCATTCCTTTGCTAAATGCAGATATATCTTTGTGTACTACAACTGTTTAAAAAAAATGAATGACCTTTAAAAAACCCTGAATTCTATACCCTTCTTCCCTCCTCCCACATCCACATCTAATTGCAGATAGAGTCTTAAATACTGTGTTAGGAATGGGGCACAGTTACAAATTATCTACTAGTAGATTACTAAAATATGCTATTTGAGATGTGAATTTACTTTAAATCATATCATTCTTATTGCCTCACTAACCTTTCAACCTTAATTTTATTTAATAATAATAATAGATACAAAATACTTCTAATTGGTATTACTAATTATATACTTTCCTTAGAATTTCTATAAATGGAAAAGTTCCAAAGAGTTCATTTATTTAGCATTTATATCTTCTACAAATAATAAAAATGGACAATGAACAAGTCTAGTGTTAAAAGGAAGAGCACACTGAATTACCTTGGGGAGATTGCAAAGTACTATTAATAACCCCCAAGATTTTGCCTGAAAGAAAACCATATACCTTTAAAAAATTTTTTAAATATTTTTCCATGTTTATACATTTCATTTTCTTGCCCTCCCGTCTCCTCTCCCAGATCCAATAAGCATTTCCACTGGATTATACAATGTTATTACTTATAACTATTTTCCATATTATTCATTTTTGCAATAGAGCAATCTTTTAAAACCAAAACTCCAAATCATATATCCATATAAACAGATAAGTCATTTATTTTTCTTCAGTGTTTCTACTCCTCCAGTTTTTTCTCTCAATGTGGATAGCATTCTTTCTCATAAGTAACGGGATTGTCTCGTAGTAGCAAAGTCTATTATATTGTATTGTTCCACAATGTTTCACTTTCTATGTATAATGTTCTCTTGGTTCTGTCATTTCACTCTGCATCAGATCTTGGAGGTCTTCCCAGTTCATATAGAAATCCTCCAGGTCATCATCCCTTATAGCACAATAGTATTCCATTAACATCATATACTACAATCAAGGGATACCTCCTCATTTACCAATTTTTGTCATCACACAAAGTGTGTGGCTAAGAATAGTTTTGTACAAACATTTCTTTTTATTATTTCATTAGGGTACAAACCTAGTAGTGTTATTGCTGGATCAAGAGGTATACATTCTTTTAAAGTCCTTTGGGCATATTTCCAAATTGCATTCCAGAATGGTTGGATCAATTCATAGCTTCACTAGCAGTGTATTAGTGTCCTAATTTTGCCACATCCCCTCCAACATTTATTATTTTCCTTTACTGTCATAATGGCCAATCTGTTAGATGTGAGGTAGTACCTCAGCATTGTTTTTTATTTTTATTTCTCTAATTATGAGAGATGTAGAGCAATTTTTCATGTATTTATGGATAGTTTTGATTTCTTTATCTCAAAACTGCCTACTCATGTCCCTTGACCATTTGTCAACTGGGGAATGGCTTGATATTTTATACAATTGACTTAGATCCTTATAAATATAAGAAATAACACCTTTGTCAGAAGTTTGTTATATTTTGTAATGTTCTCTATCTCTTGCTTGGTCTTAAATTCTTTCCTTTCCTATAGATCTGAGAGGTATACTATTATTCTATGTTCACTAATTTACTTATAATTTTCCTCTTCATATTTAAGTCATTTACCCATTCTGAATTTATCTTGGTATAGGGTGTGAGGTGTTGATCTAAACCTAATCTCTCCCATACTATTTTTCAAGTTCCCCAGCCAAATTATGAGTTCTTTTCCCAAAAGATGGAATCTTTGGGTTTAACAAAGCTTATCTTGCTGATATCATTTACACCAAGTCTATCCCACTATCTCTTAACCCTTCTATCTCTTAGCTGGTAACATATTGTTTTGATGAAGACTACTGAACAGTACAGTTTAAGATCTGGTACTGTTAGGCTGCCATACTTCACATTATTTTTTTCATTACTTCTCTTGATATTCTTGATCTCTTCTTCTTACAAATGAATTTTGTTATATATTTTTTTCTAATTCTATAAAAACATTTTTTGGTAGTTTGATAGGTATGACATTAAATAAATAAATAAATTTGTTTAAGTATGATTATAATTTTTATTACATTAGCTGATCCTGCCCATGAAATATTAATGGTTTTTTCCCAATTGTTTAGATCTAGTTTTATTTGTGTGAAAGTGTTTTGTAGTTGTCATATATTTCCTGAGTTTGTCTTGGCAAATAGATTCCCAAATATTTTATATTACCTAGATTGATTTTTAAGTGGAGTTTCTCTTTCTTGCTGCTGATTTTTAATGGTAATAAATAGAAATGATGATAATTTATGTGCATTTATTTTGTATCCTGCAACTCTGATAAAGTTATTAATTATTCAACTAGCTTTTTATTTGCTTTCCTTGGGTTCTCTAAGTATATCATCATATTATCTGCAAAGAGTGATAGTTTAGTTTCCTCACTGCATACTTTAATCCCTTTGATTTCTTTTTCTTCCCTAATTGCTACTGCTAGTATTTCTAGTACTATATTAAATAACAGTGAAGATAATGGGCATCTTTGCTTCACTCCTGATCTCATTGGGAAGGATCCTAACTTATCCACATTGCAGATGAGACTTGCTAAAATTTTTAAATAAATAGTATTTATTATTTTGAGAAAAGGCCCATCACTTCCTATATTTTCTAGTGTTTTTAATAGTAATGAGTGTTGTATTTTTGAAAGTTTTATTTTTTCCTGAATCTATTGAGATAATTATGTGATTTCTATAGGTTTGGTTATTGATGTGGTCAATTATGGGGATTGTTTCCCTAATGCTAACTAGCCTCGCATCCCTGGTATAAATCTTACCTGGTCATAGAGGATGATCTTTATGATGACTTGCTGTAATCTCTTTGCTATTATTTTATTTAAGATTTTTCCATTTATATTAATTAAGAAGATTGGTCTGTAGTTTTCTTTCTCTGTTTTTAGTCTTCCTGGTTTGGTAGTTAGTACCGTATTTATGTCATAAAAGGAATTTGGTAAGCCTTGTTCTTTGCTTATTTTGTCAAATAGTAATATGGAGATTAATTGTTCTTTACAAGTTTGATAGAATTCACTTGTTAATCCATAAGGTCCTGAGGATTTTTTCTTGGGGAGTTCCTTGATGGCTTGTTGAATTTCTTTTTCTGAGATAAGATTAAGTATTTTATTTCCTATTTTTTAAAACAGGCATTTTATATTTTTTGTAAATATTCATCCATTTCACCTAGATTAGCAGGTTGATTGCCATATAATTTGACTTAGTAGCTCTTACTAATTGTCTTAATTTTCTCTTCATTAGAGGTGAGACCACCCTTTTCATTTTTGATACTATTAATTTCATTTTCTTCATTCTTTTTTACTAGAATTACCAGTAATTTATCTATTTTATTTTTTTCAAAGTACCAGCTCCTGATCTTATTTATTAGTTTAATAGTTCTTTTATTTTTTATTTTATTAACTTCTTTAATTTTTAAGATTCTCAATTTAGTTTTTATCTGGGGATTTTTAATTTGTTCTTTTTTCTATTTTTTAAATTTGTAAGCCCAATTCATTGATCTCCTCCCTCTCGAGTTTGTTGATTTAGGCACTCAGAGATATAAATTTTCCCCAAGCACTGCTTTGGCTCTATCCCATGGACTTTGACATATTGTCTCCTCATTGTCATTCACTTTAATGAAATTCATATTTTTCCTATGATTTGTTTTTTGACCCACCAATTTTAAAGAATTAGATTATTTCTTTTCCAATTAATATTAAATTTACATTTCCATAAACATTTGTTAATTGCAATTTTAATCACATTATGATCTGAAAAAGTTTTTCTAGCATTTTATTAACTTTCCTTACCCCTTTCTCAATTATTTTTTGGTTTGATTTATCTAGTTCTGAAAGGGAAAAGTTGAGATCCCCCACTAGTATAGTTTTACAATCTATTCATATACTTTTAATTTAAATATTCTTTCTTGCATTGTTGTATGACTGTAAGTTGTGTAGTACTTTGGACTCTAAAGATATGAAATTAAAATTTATCCATAGGACAGAATGATAAATGATGAGTGTGAGATGGTCATAATGCATTGTAAACAAAGACCTACAGTGATGAGGGGTATAAATGATATATTAAAATTAGTTTAAGATCAGTACTTCTAATTCTTTTCCTATGTAAATGGCTATTTTCTCTGAGGTAATCATCTTTAATGTCAGAATTTAAGGAGGTCAAGGAAGACCTAAACATCTGGATACTGTGAGATGAAGACTTGACTGATTTTTCTGGTTTTCAACTAGTGCTTTATAATCTATAGACCTACTACCTATCTATGATAGCTACAAAACACTGAAATACAAACTCTCAAAACTGGACTTGAACCCTAGCGATTATTTCATTTAATACCCCTTACCTTACACATGAAGAAACAGGTGAATAGAAGTTATGACATGTTCAATATAAATAAATTTTAACTATATAGTTTTGTTGTTGTTGTTGTTGGAAAAGGGCTGGCTCTGCTACCATGAGGCTTTGTCAAATTAATTAAGGTGCCTGTATCGCAATTTCTTCAATTATAAGATAATGTGGTTGTATTAGAGGATTTGAAGTTCTTTACAACTTTTAACTTTAAAGCTATAAACTTGGGGCATCTGTTTTAATTTGTGATAGATATAAAAAGAGTGTTGTAACCACTATATTAATGCAGAATAAACTTTCAAGTGGTGAGGCACTTTGATTTGGATTTTTATTGAAGGAAAATAGAGTTCATTACAATTTCATTGGCATACTGTATGAAAATATTTTTACTATGGGAATATGTAACACTGGCCAGTTTAAATCATCCACACTTGACGAATACATCAACTATGTTCCTTAGACTTTGCATTACTTATGAATTTATAAATTAAAACCTTTTAGTATATTGGTTACTTGCATGAATACAACCTAGAAATGTTCATAAATTAGAAAAGGGAATGGTCATAGTAAGAGCTGTAGAAATTGAAATATTTTTTCCTTTAAAAATAACTATTCTAAAGGAAATATTACCCAGTCTGTTTCAATGATGAATTTTGTTTTATAAGTAAATTAAGTAGATCTTATGTTACACATAGATTTAATAAACTTTGAGGCAGCTAAAATTAGATACTTCCTGGAATAGTAGTGGATTTGGGATTATTTATTAGAATATAGCCTTTTGATTCAAATACCAGAGACATAATGAATTGCTCTTGGTTAAGTAAAAGTTAGTACAATTGCTTGCTTATGAATCTAGATATGTGTTTAAATTTTTTTCTCTCTTGCTTTCTCTCTCACACACACAAACCTTGGATTTGATTTTCCATGCTCTATATTGTAATATTTTGAGATACCATATATGAATAAAAGTTTATTTAATATGCTCTGTTGCCACAAAATTGTCTATTAACCAATGAACACAAGTGTACATATTTTGGAATACTTTAGGAGATAAGCCTTTTTTCATGGCCAAAATTAAACTGCCACTGCTTCATATTCTCACTTCTATTTCTCCATGTCCTACATGATATACTGGGAGGATCTAGGTTGTACAGTGAATAGACTGCCAGGCCTAGAGACAGGAAAATTCAGCTTCATGAGTTCAAATCTGGCCTCAAATGATTACTAGCTTTGTCACCTTTGGGTAAGGCACTTCTTTCCATTTCCTTAAGTTCTTCAATGTATATAATGAGCTAGAGAAGGAAACGTCAAATTACTCTAATACTTTTGGACATAACTGAAAAACAACTGAACAAATACTATCCCATTAATCATGAATCCTTTTCCCCACTCTAAGGCATATATACCCTTTCATTTTCTCCTCACTATTTCCTTTCAGGCTACAAACATGCTATATCTCCTGTTCTCTGGATAAAGAAAAAAGAAAAAAAAAAGAGAGACTATACTTTCTTACTCCTGCTATTTTCTCAAGCTTTCTTCTCTCCTAAGTTTTAATAAGAGCCTTCTTCATGGTTCTTCCTCCAATCCATTTTTTATCCATTCTCTGTTAGGAATCTTCCTAAACAATGGCTGTGATTATAATTATTTTATTATAGGAAAAAGACTTGTACGAAAATATTTTTAGTCTCGCTCTTTGAGGTGACAAAAATTGAAAATGAGTTGATGCCCTTCAATTGGGAAACTGTTGAACAAACTGCGGTATCTGATGATGATAGAATACTATTGTGCTGAAAGAATTAATGAACTGGAGGAATTTCATGTCAACTGGAACATCCTCCAGGAATTGATGCAGAGTGAAAGGAGCAGAATCAGGAAAACATTATACACTGTGCAGATGGAAAATTTGCAATATCTGAACTACATTCCCAGCATCCAATTAAGTTATATCCTCATTTTATATGAGGATGTTTAGGAATCAAATTTGGCTGAGACCCATGCTGTGGGGCTCTTTTTTCAGAGCTTATACTTTTGGTAGTGCTGCAGTTATGAGTCTGTCTCTCTTTGCTCTGCTCACTTTACTGAAAGAAGCTTTTTTTTTTTCTTTTCCCTCTCTTTTGATTTAGTATTAAAAATCCTATATATCTTTAAATACTAGGAGTATTTATTCATTTTTACTCCTACAACAGAGATATGGATACACTGTGGTACAATTGAATGTGATGGACTTCTCTACTAGCAGCAATGCAATAATCCAGGACAATTCTTAGGGACTTAGGAGAAAGAACACTATCCACATCCAGAGAAAGAACTGCAGGAATAGAAACACAGAAGAAAAACATTTCCTTGATCACATGGTTTGACAAGGATATGATTAGGGATATAGACTAAATGATCACTCTAGTGCAAATATTAATCATATGAAAATAAGTCTTGATCAATGACAGATGTAAAACCCAGTAGAATTGATCTTTGGCTAATGGAGGGGTAACGGAGGAGGTGAGTGAGAGAATATGAATCATGTAACCATGGAAAATTATTCTAAATTAATTAATTAAGTAAACTTAATTTAAAAAATAATTATTATATTATAAAACCTTCAGTTCCTCCCCAGTGCTTACAGAATAAAATATGAACTCATAAGTCTGATTTGCAGGCCTACTGGAATTTGACTCTGTCTTACCTTTCCAATTTAGCTTCCTATTATCTTTCTTCATGTACTCTATGTTCCAGCTACTTGGATCAGTCTAAATCTTCTATTCCCATCCTGCCCTTTCACATTTCCCTGGATACTTATCATGAACCTTGCAGGTCATGCCTGTTCAAATCCCTCTTTTTATTTCAGGTCTCACTTCAATTACCAACTGTTCCATGAAGGTCTTTCTTAGAATGATTACTTGCTTTACAAATACTCCTACATGTTACCTACCCTTTTCTCCTTGACCACTATAAACTTATGAGCAGGGTATCTGCCTTGTCTATGTATGACATTCCGTGGCCTAGCACTGTGTCTTTCATATAAGGATGCTTAAATATTTTGTCTTAAATTGAACTGAATTCATATGTTGCTTTAAATCTATTATTTATTACTCAAATTATAGGTTAGATTGTTTCTCCTACCTGTTAGTGTGTTAATGTGTTGTACATTAACACAATTGAAGTTACTTGTTGCACTGGATTGTGAAAAGTTTGATTTTAAATTTAATGAAAATATGATGCGTATAAACGCTGAACTCAAAAGTCAATTGAAATAATTGAATTAGAAATATTGATAAGTGAGAGTAGTGATTTTTGGTTCTGTGTTCAAAGAGCCATGTGAAAGATTTGTTATATTGATTATTTATAAGTATCATTGCTCCAAGAATTATAATGTTTTCTGGTTTGCTTTATATATAACATTTCATTAGAATAGTACAAGCACATTTCCAATCTTGAATTCATGCCAGACCAGGCACTTTCTCTCTTTTTTTTTTTTAAACCCTTACCTTCCGTCTTGGAGTCAATACTGTGTATTGGCTCCAAGGCAGAAGAGTGGTAAGGGCTAGGCAATGGGGGTCAAGTGACTTGCCCAGGGTCACACAGCTGGGGCACTTTCTCTTAGGCCCCATTATCAACATATGTTCTATCTAATAGTTCTGTTCAAATTTACTTAGTTTGTCTGCTTTTAAATATTAGTTTCCCTATAAAGTCAAATTAGAATACAATGCTAGGTTATTGAATTTGTTTCATTTTTTTTAAATCATGCATATTCCTCTTTCAACAGTTTCTTATGTAAATCCTGCTATTACTGGGATTCTCTCCCTCACCTCCCACATCCAATTAGTTGCCAGGATCTGTTGATTCTACCACCAAAATATGTCTCAGTGTTCTATACTGGAAAAAGCTTGGGTCCCAAGTCAGCCCAGTGAGGTTGGAATCTGATCTCTGAGATTTTGATTATTCTGTTGCCCTAGATTTCAGTCTCCATTCTCATGTAATTCTTTAAAAAACAAGCAAACAAACAACTGAGCAACCATATTCATATCCAAGTAACAGATCATGTCTATGGTAAATATGATTTAAGGTTTATCCTCTCATGTTAGAAATTGTGGTTCAACTTATTTGTTTCCATTATTTTGCATTTATGTAAAGTCATCTGAGGAAGTTCATCAGTTTTCATACTAGCTCAAAAATGGCATTTCATATTTTTTAATTTCAGGACATCCCCACAGCCATTCTTATTATACTTTTTTCCCTACCTCAATGCGATTTAAATATGTAGGTAGTCTATATTCTAGCCCTCACTGTCATCCACTCTTACCCCACTTCTAAATTCTTCTTCTTTATTACAAAACAGCTCATATAACATCATCCTACCATTTAAAAACCTTTAATGGCTTCCTCCTATGGACTGAATGAAGCCCTTATACCTAACCTAGTGTTCAGGGTTCTTTAACATTTGCCTTCAAACTTTTCGGCCTTCCCTCCCACTTCTGCCATATTTTTCCATTTTTCCTACTCACCACCATTAAAAATGAACTCCTCTATTCTACTTAAGTAGATAGATAAATAGAAAGATATACATATACATATACATCTATGTGTGTATGTTTCCCTACACTTGGAGTACTCTATCTCCTATCTCTCCTTATTACAAATCTACCTCTAACTTCCAGCTCAAATGGATAAAGTTACTTCTCAGACTTCTCATAATAATCCTTTATTGGTATACAATAAAATTTTCTACACTGAATTACAACTTTTTTGGTATCTGGTTCATTTTCCCTACCATGTTCTTAACTCCTTGAAGGCAGGATTGTCTCTTGCCACTTGTTGATTTTTCTTATGTCCCATTCCTCTATCTGTTCTATTATTCAATCCAAAATATATACACATATTTTGATGAATTCAGACTAAGACATAAACCAGGTAGGAAAAATTTTTAAAAAATGTATTCTATATAGTATAACACTAAGTCAGTGCCAGAAATTTCTGTTGACTTATATAAGTATAAAACAGGGGAACTCCATTTTTAATGTGTAACTAAGAAGAAAATGTTAAATTTAAATTAAATATATTATTGATTTTATCTGACATCATAGAAGCCTTTAAAATAGCAAGGTAGCATTTATATGGCTCTAGAATTGTAATTGGGATATGGTCAAGTCTAAGCATATTGTGGGATATAGCACTTGAGTTGACAAATAAAGAAAAGTGGGAATTCTATGAGGTCAGAGTAAGGAATGAATAAGTTTAACAAAGAACCATCAACAATTACCATGTTAATGGAACCCTGATATATTAGGAAATTTTTAAAAAAACAAGCACACAGTCATTGCTTTCAAATAGCTTGTGTTCAACACAAGAAGTCAACATGAAGAAGAGCTAGAAAGGGATATGTAAAAAAGAAGGAGCAGCAAGGTTTGGAAATAGCCAGGAATCCAAGTAGAAGATCAGTTTTAGGTGAGATAAGGTGAATTTTCACTCAGAGCCCTGCATTCCAAGGATAGAGAGCAAGGTATAGAAGTCAGGAGAATTAACAGTTGGAGGATGGACAAAATTCCATAAACATGATTTTCAAATAGTCTTAAGGTGAACAAGGAGTACTTTGTAGGCCACAGGAGGACAGGGATATGCAATGTTAGAGGCATGGAGATGAGAGTTGGAAAGACAAGCATGACAAGTAAGTCAATTTGTCTGGAATGTGGAGTATGTAAAGGAGAACATTGGGCGTTAAGACTAAAAATATAGATTGGAATCATTTTGTAAAAGGCTTTAAATACATTGCAGAAGAGTTATTATTTTATCCTGATGTCCATTAGACACTACTGAGAGTTCTTGAACAAGGTTATGACAGACTTGGCTCTGTTGTATAGATAATATTTTGTAATGGGCAAAGACTAACTAGAGAATTAAAATGTTACTATAGGGTGGTGCCAAGATGTTGTTTTATAGCAGCAACCCAATTAAAATCACTCTCAACATTCCTCCCCAAACAAGTTTTTTTAAAATGCCTCAAATTAAATTTTAGAGAGAAAGGGTCAATAAAAGGTCAAAGTGAGGCATTTTTCAAACCCAAGACAACAGCAGATCAATAGGAAAGTTCTGTGACACAAGGTAGGGACTAGCATAGAAGTTAGGCAGCAGCAGCAACAGATGTGGACCTTAGAGGTGGCTGTAACAACAACATCAGCAACTTTGAGATCTTTCTGCCCGGAAAGGAAGGAGGTCAGACAATTAGTCAGAAAGGAATTATAAAGGACCCTTTGCTAATTATTTGCTGGTTGGTAACTCTATTGCCCATATGTCTTTCTGGATCACAGTTCCAGAATAAGGATGAGGGGAATACTTGTGTTTATGGCTAAAAGGGATCAGGTCAAAGTTACAGGGAAAAGGGGAGCAAGGGCTCTTCTTGAGTAAAAGTCAGTACAGAGACCAAGAAGCACTACTTACACTTCTGTCCAGATCACACAAGCATGGAAGCACCAAAAATTATTGACTCCAGAATTAGCTCTGAAAACCACAGCATGAAAAAAATTAAAAGCTCAAGACAGTGCCTCCCCATTTCTTTATGAGCAGAACTCAATTTTAACATCAAATTCAAACTCAAGAAATAGATTGGCAAAATGAGCAAACAATAAAAAAGGAGTTGATAATAAGAGCTACTGTGGTGCCAGGGAAGACCAAGACTCAGAAGAAAACGATGTGAAAACACCTACGACCAAAGTGTCAAAGAGAAATTCTAATTGGACACAAGCCCAAAAAGAATTTCTGGAAGAGTTAACAAAAAAGATATGAATGCTAGAGTTAAAATTGGGGAAATGAAATTAGAGTGATACAAGAAAATAGGAGGAAAGAATTAATACATAGAGCTAGAAAAAAATAATGAAATTAATCTGGAAGAACAAAAGATGAAGAATAAGAAAGAATTTAATAAAAATATTTAAGAGCTTGACTTAGCTACAGCTGATATCAAATTTGATTATAAAGTAGCAACCATTAAAACAATCTGGTACTGGCAAAGAAATAGAATAGTGAATCAATGGAATACATTAGGCACTGTAATATTTGACAAAACTCCATATCAACATTTTTGAAAGAAGATCTTTCCATTCAATAAAAAACATGCTGGGTAGGGAGGCAGAGTCAAGATAGCAGAGACAGAAATAGTTCAAACCTCTAAAAACCCTTCCTTACCAATTACAAACTAAATGCTCCTAGGGGACTGAAAACCAAACCTAACAACAACAGAGAGCAAAGGAACCCTTCTGCTGGACTCAATTCAAAAGTCAGAATTCAAGAACACATGGGTTTAAGGGGAGGGAAGAAGGAAGGTCCCAAGACCCCTCACTCCCACACCTAGAGTGCTAAGTCTCTAGCAGCAGCAGGAACCTCTGGGCGGGCAAAGGCACTGGTCTGGAGCAAGTACCTTGCAGGCAAAGATGTGTCAGGCTCAGAGCACCAAACACAGGTGGTGGGGAAGGAGCTGGAGAGGGAGAGAAGAGAGGGTAGCCTGGTCACAGTTGAGAACACCCTCCATATTGCTCCACCCTTCAAGGAGGTTTTAGCCTCAGGGCACATCCAGCCCAAAGCAGCTGAACTTAATCCCATCAAAAGTCTTCAGAGATCAGGGAAGCTAAAGCTCCAATACTCCTCCCTCACAGATTGCTGGACTTTAATCCAATCAAAGCCTCAAGAGAACAGGGAAGCTCAACCTCCAACACCCCTTGCCCACAGAGTGGACTGAGAGATCCCCTGACAAAGCTCTAAGAAGGAAGACTGACAGAAATCTCCAAAACCAGAAAAAAAATGAGATGAGCAAGAGCACAGACAACTGCAAGGAGCAAAGAAGGAGTAAATATGAGCAAACAAACAACAGAAAAAGAAAAAAGAAATTACAATCAAAAGCTTATATATGGGCAATGATCAAAGAGCAAATGGAAGAACGAAGGAGGAGGGAACATCAAGAAATAAAAATGGAAACCCAGTGAATTGGATACAGGCCTTGGGAAGCTACAAAATGCAATTCAACACACAATTAAGAGAGGCTGAAGACAATTGGGAAAAGAACTTTAAAAGTAAGATAAGTCATCTGGAAACAGAAAATAGTTTCTTGAAAGCCAAAATCAACCAGATTGAAAATGAGCCAAAGGAGATGATAGATGAGGCAAAGAAGACAAAACCTGAGGCAAAGGAGATGAGAGATGAGGTAAAGAGAATGAAAGATGACCTCCAAAGAAAATCAGAACAAAAGGAGAAAGATGACCAAAAAGCCAGGGATGAAATCCAGTCTTTAAGAACCAGAATACAACAACTAGCATTAAGTGACCTCACAAGGCAGCAGGGCACTAGAACACAAAACCAAAAGAATGAAAAAATTGAGGAAAATATGAAGCATCCCATTCACAAAACAGAAAATTTAGAAAATTATTCTAGGAGAGTCAACTTAAGAATCATTAGTCTACCAGAAGACCATGACAAAAGAAAAAGCCTGGATGTCATATTACAGGATTACATATCCTTGAAAACTATAGAACAAGAGGGAAAAGTGGAGATTGAAAGAATCCACAGATCACCTCCTCTTCTTAATCCCCAACTGACAACACC
This sequence comes from Monodelphis domestica, assembly GCF_027887165.1. Lineage (NCBI taxonomy): Eukaryota > Metazoa > Chordata > Mammalia > Didelphimorphia > Didelphidae > Monodelphis > Monodelphis domestica. The sequence goes on from NC_077229.1 coordinate 386,513,117, forward strand.
CAGAAATATCATAGCCAAATTCAAGAACTATCAAACCAAGGAAAAAATATTACAAGCTGCCAAGAAGAAGTCATTCAGACACCAAAGAACCACAGTGAGGATAACACAGGATCTGGCTGCATCTACATTAAAGGACCAAAAGGTATGGAATATGATATTCTGGAAAGCAAGGGAACTAGGTCTACAACCAAAAATCAACTACCCAGCAAAACTGACCATATTCTTACAGGGGAAAGTATGGTCATTCAACAAAATAGAAGAATTCCAAACATTTGTAAAGAAAAGACCAGACCTGAACAGAGTATTTGATGCTCAAGCACAGAACTCAAGAGAATCATCAAAAGGTAATTAAAAAGGAGGGAAAAAAGAAAAACCAAACCAAACCAAACAAAAAATGTTTTAAGAGACCCAATAAGTTAAAAAGATATGTATCCCTATAAGAAAAGAGGTCATTGGTAACTATGAAAAATTGTTATTATCACCTGGACAGCTAGACAGCTAGAATAATTTCACTTAGAGGGAACAGTGACAAACTGTATATGATTGGAAATAAGGAGATGCCCTTCAATTTGGGAATGGCTGAACAAATTGTGGTATATGTTGGTGATGGAATGCTATTGTGCTCAAAAGAATAATAAAGTGGAGGAATTCCATGGGGACGGGAACAACCTCCAGGAACTGATGCAGAGTGAGAGGAGAAGAACCAAGAGAACATTGTACACAGAGACTGATACTCTGTGGTACAAATGAATGTAATGGACTTCTCTATTAGTGGCAATGCAGTGATCCTGAACAACTTGGAGGAATCTATGAGAAAAACTACTATTCACATTCAGAGGAAAAACTATGGGAGTAGAAACACAGAAGAAAAACAACTGCTTGAATGCATGGCTTGAGGGGATATAACTGGGGATGTAGACTCTAAATGAACATCCTAATGCAAACATCAACAAATGGAAATAGGTTCTGATCAAGGACACAAGTAATACCTAATGAAATTACGTGTTGGCTACAGGAAGACTGGGTGGAGGGGAGGGAGTGAATTAATGTGATTATTGTAACCAAGGAATAGTGTTCTAAATTAAATAAATAAATTTAAAAAACAACTGCTGGGTAGACTAGAAACCATTGTAGTAGGAACTAGGCACAAACCAACATCTCAGATCCATGTAAAGTCAAAATGGATACATGATTTGGAAATAAAGGATTTCAAATTGAAGAATAGTTTGCTTGTTTTCTTTATTTTTCATGTGTGTGCTTGTATGTGTGTGTATGTTGTCTGTTTTTGTAACTTTGCTCATTTGGAAAGACATTTCATATGCCTTTTCAGTGGGTAGGTGACAGGGAGAGAGAAAATTAAAAAGATAGAAAAGTGTTATACTAAATGAATAATATATAAAAATATGAGATCCTTTCCTTCAAACTAATAAATAGTATTTATTTGAAACCATCAGCAAGGAGAGGAGAATCAAAATGGTGGCATAGAGGCAGCAAAACGTCAGACCTCCTCAGAACTCTTCCTCACTAATCAAAAACACAATGCTTCAAGGGGACTGAAAACCAAATTGAACAGGATAGAACTAGGAAACCCTCCTGATAGATTCATCTTAAAAGATACATTTCCACCCCCCAAAAAAAAACCCTGAATTTTAGAGAACCCAGGTTTAAGGGGAAGGAAGAAGGAAGGACCCAGGACCCCTACTCCACCTACAGTGCTGACCCTCCAATTGTGGCTGGAATCTCTGGCCTTTCAAGGGCTCTAGTCTGGAGGGAGTACCTTGCTGGCACATCTGTGCCAGGCTCAGGGAGTTGAACACAGGTGGAAGGGAGGAAGCTGGAGGAAAAGCACAGAGAAGGCAGCAGAGAAGGCAGCATAGTCATAGCCAAGATACTCTATCTTACCCCCTTCCCTTCTCAGGAGTAATTGGCCTCAGGGCACATACAGCTTTGCAGATCAACTTCTCACTGGCTCAATCTTATGAATAGGGCAGATAAGAAACCTTCAGAGGTTAGAGAAGCTCAAGCTCCAACACCCCTCCCCCACTCCAGACTTCTCTGAGAGCCTTGCTGACTAAGCTCCAAAGGTAAAGGCTACAAACAATACAGGCTATAACCTAGAAACCTAGGGGGGAAGCACAGTTCTTTTTCAGCTTCTGCTGCCAGCTGGTGAAGTTCTGAAATCAGGGCTCATCAATACCATCAATATAACCTGACCATCAGCAGAGCAGAGAAGAAGCACCTTCAGTACAGAATAGCCCAAATCCACAAATCCAGCACATAATCAAGGGGGCAATTACAGAGGGAAAAGAAAGGAAAACTATAAGTAAACAACAGAAAAAGAAAAAAGAAATTACAATTGACACCTTCTAACCAGACAATGAAGAAAGAGCAAATGGAACAGAGGAGGAACAAGAAACACCAAGCAAAAACACAGAAACTCCAGTAAATTGGACACAGGCTTTGGAAGAACTCAAAATATTATTCAAAAAAAAATTAAGAGAGGCTGAAGACAACTGGGAAAGGAACTTAAAAAGTAAGATAAGTTATCTGGAAATAGAGGCACTTGAACTAAAATGAGAAAACAGTGTCTAGAAAGCCAAAATTAACCAGCTTGAAAAATGAGGCAAAGAAGATGAAAAATCAGAAGAAGGATGACCAAAAAGCCAGGGATAAAATTCAGTCTATAAAAGCTAGAATCCAATAACTAGAAGCAAAAGACTTCACAAGGCAGCAATAATATATAAAACAAATTCAAAAGAATGAAAATTTTAGGAAACTATAAAAAACTTTATTCACAAACATGACAGAACTTAAAAACAGAGCCAGGAGAGATAATTTAAGAATTATTTGACTATTAGAAGAGCATGACAAAAGGAAAAGCCTAGGCATCATTCTACAGGAAATCATGTAAGAAAACTGCCCCAACATTCTTGAGCAAGATGGAAAAGTGGAGATCGAAAGAATCAGATCACCTCCTATATTTAATTCTGAATTGAGAATGCCCCAGAATGCTATATCTAAATTTAAAAACTAACAGACCAAGGAAAAATGTTACAAGCTGCAAAGGAGAAGACATTCAGATACCATGAAACCACAGTTAGAATAACACAGGATCTGTCTGCATCTACCCTGAAGAACCAGAAGGAATGGAATGTGTTGTTCTTGAAAGCAAGGAAATTGGGTCTTCAACCAAGAATCAACTACCAAGCAACACTGACTATACTCTTGCAGGGGAAGGTATAGTCATTTAAAATAGTAGAAGCTTCCAGGTAAACATGGTGGCAGTCTAGACTCAGGACTCTTCCTCTCCTCACCACCGACTGATACAGACTACCTCAAAAAGCCAAAAAAACCCAAATGTGTATGAACAAAGGGACCCTACAGTAGGGCTCAGCATTGAACTTACATGGAATTTGGGCATTTCCACACCATAAGGGGGTGAAAAAACTTTCATCAAAATGCAAGCCAATCCACCCCACCTACGGAGCCAGTCAGAGCCAGTGAGCCCTAGAAACAGTAAGTGAGCAAACGACACCTCTGGAGCTAGTGGGGGGCACCTCTGGGTCCTTGGCAGCTAACTGAGACCACTGAGGACTTACCCCTTAGAGAAGCTAGACTTGAGGCCCCAGCAGACTGAAGAGTGCAGACTGTGGGCACCTGTGGGGAGATAGCACACTGAGGGGCAACAAACAGCAGAAGCTGCAGAGACTTGAGAGCTGGCCTCAGCTAAAATCCTTGATCCTTAGCTTTATACAGAGAGAGCCTGCCCTCCTCATTCAGATTTTGGACTGCAGAGGAAAGGAAAAAACAAGCATTGTGATGGCAAAAGGTACCCAGGAACAACTTCCCAACATTAAGAAAAACAAGAAGGCATTGATCCAGGATAATTTTTAGAGGAAAAATCCAGACTACAGAGGAACTAGCAGAAGAGGAAATCCAAATAAATGAGACAAAACCTTAAAAAAAATTGAAATTTTCCACAAGCTCTTGAAGAATTTAAATTGGAGTTTATCAAAAAAGATGGAAGCCTTTGGGCAAGAAAAGTGGGAAATAGTTCAAAAAGAAAATAACAGTTTAATGGACAAGAACTCCCAATTTGAGAAATAGCTGGAAGCCTCATAAAACAGGATAGACCAAACTGAAAAGGGAAATCAAAAGATTAAAGCAGAAAATCAAAAGATTATAGCAGAAAATCAAAAGATTATAGCAGAGAGGGGATATGGTTGGGGATGTAGACTCTAAATAAACATCCTTATGCAAACACCAACAACATGGAAATAGGTTCTGATCAAGGACACATGTAATACCCAGAGGAATTGCAGAAGGGCTACAGGAAGGGTGGAGTTAGAGGAGGGAGGGTTAGAATACGATTCTTGTAACCAAGGAATAATGTTCTAAATTAACTAAATTAAAAAAAAGAAATGAAAAAATGAAAAAAAAAGAACGAACTGTGGGAATAGAAATGCAGAAGGAAAACATAGGATTTTTCACTTGTTTATATGGTTGTTGGATGAGGTATTTTGGTTTTTAAAAGAATATTACAAGGGGCGGAGCTAAAATAGCCATTGAGTAGCAGGAACTCCTGGAATCTCCTTTCAAATGATCACTACAAATCGTCAATGATGTCACTGCTTTGATCAATGATGTCCCTGTTATGTTCAACATTACTGCTATAGTCAATGATATCACTGCAATGGTCAATGAAGTTACTGCTATGTCACAGCTAAGGTCAATGATGTCACCTCTATGTCACTGCTAAACTATTGTCAAAGATGTCACTGCTATGTTACTCCTTTGGTCAATGATATCAGTGCTATGTCACTGGTATGGTCAATGTTGTCAATGTTATGTCACTGCTATGGTCAATGACGTCATGTCTATGGTCAATGATGTCACTGCTATGGTCAATGTCACTGCTATGGTCAATGATGTCATTGTCCTGGCCAATGCCACTGCTATGGCTAATGATGTCATTGTCTTGGTCAGTGTCACTGCTATGTCACTGCTATGTTCAATGATGTCACTGCTATGTTACAGCTTTGGTCAATTATATCAGTAATATGTCACTGATATGCTCAAAACTGTCCATGCTATGTCACAGTTATGGTAAAAAATGTCACTTCTATTTCACTGCTATGTCACTGCTATGGTCAATGATGATACTGCTATGGTCAACGTCACTGCTATAGTCAATGATGTCACTTCTATAGTCAATGTCACTGTTATGGTCAATGATGTTACTGCTATGGTCAATGATGTCACTGCTATGGTCAATGTCACTGCTATGGCCAATAATGTAACTGCTACAGTCAATGACATCACTTCTATGGTAAATGATATCGCTGATATGGTCAACATCCCTGCTATGGTTAATAATGTCACTGCTATGGTCAATGATGTTGCTGCTATGATCAGCATCACTGCTATGGTCAATGATGTCATTGTCCTGGTCAATACCACTGCTATGGTTAATGATGTCATTGTCTTGGTTTATGTCACTGCTATGTCACTGCTATGTTTAATGATGTCACTGCTATGTTACAGCTTTGGCCAATGATATCAGTAATATGTCACTGATATGCTCAAAACTGTCAATGCTATGTCACAGTTATGGTCAATAATGTCACTGCTATTTCACTGCTATGTCACTGCTATGGTCAATGATGATACTGCTATGGTCAACGTCACTGCTATGGTCAATGATGTCACTGCTATTGTCAATGTCACTGCCCTGATCAATGATGTTACTGTTATGGTCAATGTCACTGCTATGGACAATAATGTAACTGCTATGGTCAGCATCACTGCTATGGTAAATGATGTCATTTTTCAGGTCAGTGTCACTGCTCTAGTCAATGAGGTCATTTCTATGGTCAATGATGTCACTGCTATGGTCAACATCACTGCTATAGTCAATAATGTCACTGCTATGGTCAATGATGTCACTTCCATGGTCAATGATGTGTCTGCTCTGGTCAACATCACTGCTATGGTAAATGATGTCATTGTCCTTGTCAATGCCACTGCTATGTCACTGCTATGTTCAATGATGTCACTGCTATGTTACAGTTTTGGTCAATGATATCAGTAATATGTCACTGTTATGGTCAAATGTCATTGAGATGACCAATGTCAGTGCTATGGCCAATAATGCAAATGCTATGGTCAATGATATCACTGCTATGATTAATGTCACTGCTCTGGCCAATGATATCACTTCTATGGTCAATGACTTTGTTGCTTTGATAAAGTAACTGCTTTGATCAATGATGTAACTGCTATGGTCAATGATGTTATGGCTATGTTACAGCTTTGGTCAAAAATGTCAGTGCTATTTGTCAATGTTGTCAATGCTATGTCACTGCTATGGTCAATGATATCACTTCTATGTCACTGCTATGTCACTGCTACAGTGAATGATGATACTGCTATGGTCAATGATGTCACTTCCATGGTCAATGATGTTGCTGCTATGGTCAGCATCACTGCTATGGTAAATGATGTCATTGTCCTGGTCAATGCCACTGCTATGTCACTGCTATATTCAATGATGTCACTGCTATGTTACAGCTTTGGTCAATGATATCAGTAATATGTCACTGATATGGTCAAAACTGTCAATGCTATGTCACTGTTATGATCAACAATATCACTGCTATGTCATTGCTATGTCACTGCAATGGGCAATGATGTAACTTCTATGGTCAATGTCACTGCCCTTATCAATGATGTTACTATTATGGTCAAATGTCTTTGAGATGGCCAATGTCAGTGCTATGGTCAATGTCACTGCTATGGCCAATAATGCAACTGCTATGGTCGATGATATCACTGCTATGATTAATGTCACTGCTCTGGCCAATGATATCACTTCTATGGTCAATGATGTTGTTGCTTTGATAATGTAACTGCTTTGATGAATGATGTAACTGTTCTGGTCAATGATGTTATGACTATTTTACAGCTTTGGTCAAAAATGTCAGTGCTATTTGTCAATGTTGTCAATGCTATGTCACTGCCATGGTCAATGATATCACTTCTATGTCACTGCTATGTAATTGCTACAGTGAATGATGATACTGCTCTGGTCAATGATGTCACTTCTATGATCAACACAACTGCTATGGTCAATAATGTCACTGCTATGGTCAATGATGTCACTTCCATGGTCAATGATGTTGCTGCTATGGTCAGCATCACTGCTATGGTAAAAGATGTCATTATTCTGATCAATGCCACTGCTATGTCACTGCTATGTTCAATGATGTCACTGCTATGTTATAGCTTTGGCCAATGATATCAGTAATATGTCACTGATATGGTCAAAACTGTCAATTCTATGTCACTGTTATGGTCAATAATATCACTGCTATGTCATTGCTATGTCACTGCTATGGTCAATGATGCCACTTCCATGGTCAATGTCACTTCTATGGTCAATGATGCCACTTCCATGGTCAATGTCACTGCTATGGTCAATGATGTCACTGCTATAGTCAATGTCACTGTCCTTATCAATGATGTTACTGTTATGGTCAAATGTCACTGAGATGACCAATGTAAGTGCTATGGTTAATGTCACTGCTATGGCCCATAATGCAACTGCTACGGTCGATGATGTCACTGCTATGGTTAATGTCACTGCTCTGGCCAATGATATCACTTCTATGGTCAATGATATTGCTGCTTTGATAATGTAACTGCTTTGATCAATGATGTAACTGCTCTGGTCAATGATGTTTTGGCTATGTTGCAGCTTTGGTCAAAAATGTCAGTGTTATTGGTCAATGTTGTCAATGCTATATCACTGCTATGATCAATGATATCACTTCTATGTCACTGCTATGTCACTGCTAAAGTGAATGATGATACTGCTATGGTCAATGATGTCACCTCTATGGTCAATGATATCACTGCTATAATCAACATCACTGCTATGGTCAATGATGTCATTTTTCAGGTCAGTGTCAATCCTATGTCATTGCTATTGTCAATGTTGTCACTGTTATGTTGCTGCTTTGGTCAATTATGTCAGTGCTATGTCACAGGTATGGCCCATGATGTCACTTCTATAGAAAATGTCACTGCTATCATCAATGATGTCACTGCTATGGTCAATGTCACTGCCCTTATCAATGATATTACAGTTCTGGTCAAATGTCACTTAGATGGCCAATGTCAGTGCTATGGTCAATGTCAGTGCTATGGTCAATGTCACTGCTATGGCCAATAATGCAACTTCTATGTCAATGATGTCACTGCTATTGTCAATGTCACTGCTCTGGTCAATGATATCACTTCTATGGTCAATGATGTTGCTGCTTTGATAAATAATTTAACTGCTCTGGTCAATGATATTACTGCTATGTTGTAACTTTGGTCAAAAATATCAGTGCTATTGGTCAATGTTGTCAATGCTATGTCACTTCTATGGTCAATGATATCACTGCTATGTCAGTGCTATGTCATTGCTACAGTGAATGATGATACTGCTCTGGTCAATGCTGTCACTGCTATGGCAAATGATGTCACTGTTATGGTTATTGATGTCGCTGCAATGGTCAACATCACTGCTATGGTCAATGAGGTCACTTCTATGGTCAATCATGTCACAGCTCTTTCATGTTGACATGACAGGGGAAGTCCTATCTGGTGGAGAGATTTCTGATCGCTTCATCATCTCCAATGGCATAAAACAAGGCTGTATCCTTGCTCCTGTACTATTCAATCTATTTTTCACCCCAAGTATTACGACATGCTTTGATGGATCTAGACCTAGGCGTCTTTATCAAATACCGGCTGGATGGCTCACTATTCGACCTTCACCATGTGACTGCAAAAACAAAAACAACAGAGAGACTCATCCTGGAAGCTCTCTTTGCAGATGACTGTGCTCTCATGGCCTACCAAGAAAATCATCTCCAAACAATTGTGGACAGGTTCTCCACCACAGCAAAACTGTTTGGCATGACTATCAGCCTCAGCAAAACAGAGGTGCTATTCCAACCTACACCAGGGAGGCCAACTAAATAGCCGTGCATTACAATCGACAGCACACAGCTTTCTAATGTCAACACTTTCAAGTACCTGGGCAGCATCATCGCCAACAACGGGTTGCTAGACCACGAGATTAATGCCAGGATCAAAAAGGACAGCCAGGCACTCGGGTGGCTGCGCTCCAAAGTCCTCCAACACAGCAGTATAAGCACTGCAACGAAGCTCAAAGTGTACGACGCAGTGGTCCTCAGCTCGCTCCTATACGGTTGTGAGACATGGAAACTGTACTGGAAGCACATGAAGCTGTTGGAGCAATTCCACCAACGCTCCCTCCGGTCAATCATGAGGATCCGATGGCAGGACCGAATCACCAATCAGGAAGTCCTTGACAGAGCCAACTCCACCAGCATCAAAGTAATGGTCCTCAAAACCCAGCTACGATGGTCTGGATACGTCATCCGCATGGACCCACAGCGAATACCAAGACAGGTATTCTATGGTGAACTGTCAGCTGGACTCAGGAAACAAGGTCAACCAAGGAAAAGATTCAAGGATCAGCTGAAGTCCAACTTGAAGTGGGCTGGCATTACACCACAGCAACTAGAACGTGCTGTCTCTGTCAGAAGCAGCTGGCAAACCCACATTAACCATGCCGCCACTACCTTTGAAGATGAGCGACGTCGATGTCTTGCTGCTGCATGTGAACGCCGACACCAGACCACAACCATACCTCCCGTAACAACTGGCGTCCCATGCCTCATGTGCCACAAACTCTGTGCCTCAGGCTTTGGACTTCAAAGCCACATGAGGGTACATCAATAGATGATAATGCACAAAGACAATCTTCATTCTCGGTCACCGAGAGACTACCACTAATATGGTCAGCATCAGTGCTATGGTCAATGATGTCTTTATCCTGGTCAGTGCCACTGCTATGGCTAATGATGTAATTGTCTTGGTCAGTGTCACTGCTATGTCACTGCTATGTTCAATGATGTTACTGCTATGATCAAAACTGTCAATGCTATGTCACTGTTATGGTCAATGATATCACTTCTAGGGTCAATGATGTTGCTGCTTTGATCAATGACGCAACTGTTCTGGTCAATGATGTTACCGCTATGTTGCAGCTTTGGTCAAAAATATCAGTGCTATTGGTCAATGTTGTCAATGCTATGTCACTGCTATGGTCAATGACATCATTGCTATGTCACTGCTACAGTGAATGATGATACTGCTCTGGTCAATGATGTCACTGTTATGGTTACTGATGTCACTGCAATGGTCAACATCACTGCTATGGTCAATGAGTTCACTTTTATGGTCAATCATGTCACTGCTATGGTCAGCATCAATACTATGGTCAATGATGTCTTTATCCTGGTCAATGCCACTGCTATGGCTAATGATGTCATTGTCTTGGTCAGTGTCACTGCTATGGTCAATGAGTTCACTTTTATGGTCAATCATGTCACTGCTATGGTCAGCATCAATACTATGGTCAATGATGTCTTTAGCCTGGTCAATGCCACTGCTATGGCTAATGATGTCATTGTCTTGGTCAGTTTCACTGCTATGTCACTGCTATGGTCAATGATGATACTGCTATGTTCAATGATGTCACTGCTATGGTCAATGATGTCACTTCCATGGTCAATGATGTTGCTGCTATGGTCAGCATCATTGCTATTGTCAATGATGTCATTTTTCTGGTCAATGTCACTGCTATGTCGCTGCTATGGTCAATGATTTCACTTCTATGGTCAATGATGTTGCTGCTATGATCAATATCACTGCTAAGGTCAATTATGTCATTTTTCAGTTGAGTGTCAATCCTATGTCATTGATATGGTCAATGTTTTCACTGTTATGTTGCTGCTTTGGTCAGTTATGTCAGTGCTATGTCACTGGAATGGTCAATGATGTCACTTCTATAGAAAATGTCACTGATATTGTCAATATCACTGCTATGGTCAACGATGTTGCTGCTTTGGTCAATGATATCACTTCTATGGTCAATGATGTCGCTCCTATGATCAACGTCACTACTATGGTCAATGATATCATTTTTCTGGTCAGTGTCAATGATGTCACTGCCATGATCAATGATGTTACTCTTATGGTCAAATGTCACTGTGACAGTCAATGATGTCACATCTATAGTCAATGTCATGATGTCACTCTCCTGGTCAATGTCACTGCTACAATCAACGATGTCACTGTTAATGTCAATGTCAGTGCTATGGTCAATAATGCCACTGCTATGGTTAATGTAAGTGTTATGGTCAATGATGTAACTAACCTCTATGGTCAATTATGTTGGTGCTAGTATCAATGTCATTGCTATGGTCAATTATATCATTTTCCTAGTCAATATCACTGCTATTGTGAATGTTAATGCTATGGTCAAAGAGGTCGATGCTATATTCAGAAAAAGAAAGAAAGCTATGCTCATTAAAAAATAAAATAAGTTTATTACAAAACAAAAAAAATGGGGAAAAAAAGATTATAGCAGAAATATTGGCCTTAATGACCATAATCGAGGAATTGGAAACCAATGATCTTGCAAAACAGAAAGAATTAATAAAGCAAAGTCAAGAGACTGACAAAAATAGAAGAAAGCATAAAGTATCTCACTGAAAAGGTGAAGAATCAGGAAAACAGATCATGAGGAGACATTCTGAGGATCACTGGTTTACCTGAAAACCCAGAAATAAAGAGAAAGCTTGACATCATACTAAAAGAAATTATCCAATAAAACTGCCCCGTTGTTCATGACCAAGGGGACAAAATAGAAATTGAAAGAATTCATAGAATACCCTCTACACTAAATACTCAAAAGACATCTTCCAGTAATATAATTGCCAAATTAAGAGCTTCCAAGCTAAGGAGAAAATTCTACAAGAAGTCAAGAAGAGACAATTCAAATATAAAGGAGCACCAATCAGGATTATACAATATCTGGCAGCTTCCATACTAAAGGACCGCAAGGCTTGGAATATGATATTCAGAAAGGCAAGAGAATTGAGTCTTCAACCAAGCATCACCTACCCATCAAAACTGACTTGACAATATACATCCAGGGGAAATTATGGGCATTCAACAAAGTAGAAGATTTTCAAGTATTTGTAAAGAAAAGACAAGAAGTAAGTGGAAAGTTTGTTATCCAAAAACATAAATCAAGAGAAACATGAAAAGGTAAATAAAAAAGAGAGGTTAAGGGGAGAAAATGTTTTTTTATTCAAACTTCCTTTTTTAAGGGCTTCAATAAGATCAAATTGTTTATATCAATATGAGGTAAATGTTATTTTTAACTCAAAAATTATATTCATCATTATAGTAATTAGAAAAATCATTCACAGGAACAGATTAGGATGAGTGGTATAAGATGATATTAAAAAAAAAAGAATAAGGGAGGGGGTAATGAAAGAGGGCAGCAAGAGAAACTTGAAGAAATAAGATAAATAGGATAATCTATACCACACAAAGAGGCACATGGAAAGGGGAGGGGTAGAATACTATTATAAGAAGGAGAAGAAGAGAGTGCTAATAGGTAATACCTAAACCTTACTCACAGTGAAACCAGTTTTGAGAGGGAAGAATGTCTATATCCATTGGGGTATTGAATTCTATCTTACCCTACAGGGAAAGTGAGAAAGGAAAACTAAGGGGAGAATGGGGAAGGGACTAGAAAAAGGGAAGGAAAGAGAGATGGGGAGGGAACTTAACAGACTCTGAAAAAAGAAGGGAGCAAAAACAGAAGGGGCCTAAATGGAAGCATATTATGGGTGGGGTCTAGGGGAACTGATTAAAAGCAAATGATTTGTTTAAAAGAATATAGCAAAAGACAAAGGAGAGAACTAGGAGAGGATATCAAAATGCTGGGGAATAAAAAAGTGACAATCATAACTTTGAATATGAATGAGATGAACTCACTCATAAAATGTAAACAAATAGCAGAGTGCATTAAAAATCAAAATCCTACCATAAGTTGTCTACAAGAAACACACTTGAGGAGGGTAGACACTCACAAGGTTAGAATTAATGGTTGGAGTAAAATCTAATGGGCCTCATTTGATATAAAGAAGGCAGTAGTGGCAATCATGATATCTGACAAAGTTGAAGTAAAAGTAGATCTGATTAAAAACGATAGGGAAGGTAAATGCATCCTGATAAAAGGCACTATAAAAATGAGGAAGTATCAGTAATAAACATGTATGCCCAAAATGGGACAGTACCCAAATTTCTAAAGGAGAAACTAGTGGAGTTGAAGGAGGAAATAGATAGTAAAACTATACTAGTGGGAAACCTGAACTTACCCCTCTCAAATCTAGATAAATCAAATAAAAAATAAATAAGAAAGAGGTAAGAGATATGAATGAAATCTTAGCAAAATTAGAGTTAATATATATGTGGAGAAACATAAATAGGGAAAAAAAGAATACACCTTCTTTTCAGCATCACATGGTACATTCATGAAGATTGAACATGTACTGGGACATAAAAACTTAGCAAAAAATGCAGAAAAACAGAAATAATAAACGCAGCCTTTTCAGATCACAATGAAATAAAAATAATAATCAGTAAGGGTACATTGAGAGCCAATTCAAAAATTAATTGGAAATTAAATAATATGATTTGACAAAATTGGTTAAAGTACAAATCATAGAAAGAATTAATAAATTCATTGAAGAAAATGACAATCATGACACATTATTTCAAAATCAATGAGAAGCAGCCAAAGCAATATAAAGAGGGAAATTTATATCCTTGAGTTCATATATTAACAAATTAGGGAGTGCAGAGCTCAATGAACTGGACATGCAAGTCAAAAAACTTGAAAGAGAACAAAATAAACACCCCCATATGAAAATTAAATTAAAGATCCTAAAAATTAAGTGAGAAATTAATAAAATTGAAAGTGAAAGAACTAATGAATTAATAAATAAGCCTAGAAGCTGGTATTTTAAAAAACAAACAAAATAAAGTACTGGTCAATCTAATAAAAAAAGGAAAGAGGAAAACCAAATTGAAAATAGCATATATGAAAAGGGAGACCTCACCTCTAATGAAGATAAAATTAAGGCAATCATTAAAAACTATTTTGCCCAAATCTAGGTGATATGGATGAATATTTGCAAAAATATAAGTTGCCTATATTAACAGAGGAAGAAATAGAATTCTTAAATGATCCCATATGAGAAAAAGAAATTGAACAAGCCATCAAAGAACTCCTTAAGAAAAAATCCCCACATCCAGATGGATTCACAAATGAATTCTATCAAACAATCAAAGAACAACTAATTCCAGTATTATATAAACTATTTGACATAATAGGCAAAGAGGGAGTTCTACCAAATTCCTTTTGAGACACAAATATGGTACTGATTCCAAAGCCAGGCAGGTAAAAAACAGAGAAAGAAAACTATAGACCAATCACCTTAATGAACATAGATGCAAACATCTTAAATAGAATACTAGATAGCAAGTGATCAGGAGGGTTTTTCACTATGATCAGGTGGGATTTATACCAGGAATGCAAGTATGGTTCAATTTTGGGAAAACCATCCATATATTTGACCATATCAACAAGCAAACTGACAAAAATCACATGATCATCTCAATAGATACAGAAAAAGTCTTGGACAAAATACAACATTCATCCTACTGAAAACACTAGAAAGCATAGGAATAGAAGGATCGTTCCTAAAAATAATAAACAGTATCTATCTAAAACCATCATCAAACATCATCTGCAATGGGGATAAACTAAATGCATTCCCAATAAGATCAGGACTAAAACAAGGATGCACAATTATTTAATAGAGATGACTATTATTTAACATTATACTGGAAACACTAGCAGTAGCAATTAGAAAAGAAAAAGAAATTGAAGGTATTAAAATTGGCAATGAGGAGACCAAGCTATCACTCTGTGCAGATGATATGATGGTCTACTTAAAGAATCCTAGAGAATCAACTAAAAAGATAGTCAAAATAATCAACAGCTTTAGCAATGTTGCACATCTCAGCAGCAGGAATTAGAAAGAGCAATTCCATTCAAAATAACCTTAGACAATATGAAATACTTAAGAATCTATCTGCCAAGACAAAGACAGGAACTATATGAACACAACTAAAAAACACCTTCCACACAATTAAAACTAAATCTAAACAATTGGAAAAACATCAACTGTTCATAGGTAGGATGAGCTAGCATAATAAAAATGACCATCCTTCCCAAACTTATTTACTTATTTACTGAATTAGAAAAAAAAAATAACAAAGTTCATTTGGAAGAACAAAAGATCAAGGATATCCAGGGAAATCCTGAAAAAAAATGCAAAGGAAAGGGGTCTTGAAGTATCAGATCTCAAACTATACTATAAAGCAGTGGTCATCAAAACAATATGGTATTGGCTAAGAGACAGAAAGGTTGATCAATGGAATAGATTTGGAGCAAGTGACCTCAGCAAGACAGTCTATTATATACCCAAAGATCCCAGCTTTTGGGAAACAATTGGGAAACAATCTTCATAACAAAAACCTCTGACAAAGGTCTAATTACTCAAATTTATAAAGAGGTAAATCAATTGTACAGAAGATCAAGCTATTCTCCAATTAATAAATGGGCAAGGGGCATGAATAGACAATTTTCAGTTTAAGGAATCAAAACTATTATTAAGCACATGAAAAAGTGTTCTAAATCTCTTATAATCAGAGAAATGCAAATCAAAACAGCTCTAAGATATCACCTCATACATAGGCAATTGGCTATCATGACAGCAAAGGAAAGGAATGAATGCTGAAAGGGATGCGGCAAAGTTGGGACATTAATACACTGCTGGTGGTGTTGTGAACTGATTCAACCATTCTGGAGGGCAATTTGGAACTATGTCCAAAGGGTGCTAAAAGACTGTCTGCCCTTTGATCCAGCCATAGCACTGCTGGGTTTATACCCCAAAGAGATAATAAGGAAAAAAAATGTACAAAAATACTCATAGCTGCGCTCTTTGTAGTGGCAAAAAAAATGGAAAATGAGGGGATGCCCACCAATTGGGGAATGGCTGAACAAATTGTGGTATATGTTGGTGATGGGATACTATTGTGCTAAAAGGAATAATAAAGTGGAGGAATTCCATGGATACTGGAACGACCTCCAGGAAGTGATGCAGAGTGAGAGGATCAGAACCAGGAGAACATTGTACACAGAGACTGATACACTGTGGTACAATAGAATGTAATGGACTTCTCCATTAGTGGCAATGCATTGATCCTGAACAACTTGGAGGAATCCAGGAGAAAACACTATCCACATTCAGAGGAAAAACTGTGGGAGCAGAAACACAGAAGAAAGACAACTGCTTGAATACATGGGTCAAGGGGATATGGTTGGGGATGTAGACTCTAAATGAACATCCTAATGCAAACACCAATAAAATGCCAATAGGTTTTGATCAAGGACACATGAAATAACCAGTGAAATTGAGCTTCAGCTACGGGAAGGGTGGGGGTGTGGTGGGAGGGAGATAATATGATTCTTGTAACCAAGGAATAATGTTCTAAATTGACTAAATAAATTAAATTAAAAAAGAAAAATAAATATGTAAAAATGTTGTAGTATCCAATATAATATTTTAAAAATAAAACATTTATCTGTTAAAAATATGGCACCACCTAAGATATAGAAGGTGGAACAGTGGAATAGACTAGGTAAATTACTTCAGCAAGAGAGTGTTTGATAAACCCAAAGGTTTTGGGACAAGAACACAGTATTTGACAAAAAAACGCTGGGAAAATTGGAATACAGTATTGGAGAGATTAGCTTTAGATCAATATCTCACATGCTATACCAAGATAAATTCAGATTGAGTAAATGACTGAAATATAAAGAAGGAAACCATAAGTAAATTAGGTGAAATATAGAATAGAATACCTGTCAGATCTATGGGAAAGGAAAGAATTTAAGACCAAGCAAGAGACAGAAAAGATTACAAAATGCAAAATGAACAATTTTGATTACATTAAATTAAAATGATTTGTACAAACAAAACCAATTCATCCAAAATTAGAAGGGATGCAATAAATTGGGAAATTATATCTAATTGGAGAGATAACAAAAACCTCTGACAAAGGTCTAATTTCTCAAATTCATAAAAATCTAAATCAATTGAACAAAAAATCTAGCCATTCACCAATTGAAAAAATGTGCAAGGTACATGAATAGGCAGTTTTCAGATAAAGAAATCAAAACTATCAACAAGCGCATGAAGAAGTGTTCTAAATCTCTCATAATTAGAAAAAATGCAAATAAAAACAACTATGAGGTACCACCTCACACCTAGAAGATTGGCCAATAAGATGACATAGGAAATTAATAAATGTTGGAGGGGATGTGGCAAAATTGGGACACTAATGCATTGCTGGTGGGGTTGTGAATCAATCCAACCATTCTGAAAGGCAATTTGGAACTATGCCCAAAGGGGTTTAAAAGACTTCCTGCCCTTTGATACCATCAGACCACTGCTGGGTTTGTATCCCAAAAATATAATAAGGAAAAAAAGACATGTAAATATATATTTATAGATGCACAAGAGTGCATCTTGTGGTGGCAAAAAATTGGAAAATGAGGGGGTGTCCCTCAACTGGGGAATGGCTGAACAAATTTTAGTATTGGATGGTAATAGAATACTACTGTGCTGTGAGGAATGATGAACTGGATGATTTCTATATGAGCTAGAAGAACTTCCAGGCACCGATGCAGAGTGAAATGAGCAGAACCAAAAGAATATTGTACATAGAAAGTAAAACATTTTGGAACACTACAATGTAATGGACTTTGCTTCTACAAGAGAATCACAAAAGACTTATGTGAAATAATGCTATCCACATCAAGAGAAAGAACTGTGGGAGTAAAAACAGAGGAGAAAAACATCTGATATCATTTGTTCATATTGGTATAAGATTTAGGTTTTTTATTTTAAAATACTGCTTTATTGCAAAAATGAATAATATGGAAGTATGTATGATTGATAACATTTATCTAAGCCAGTGGAAGAGTTTATTGGTTCCAGGAGGCAGGAGAGGGGGAGAGAGGAGAGGAAAAGAAAATGAATTATGTAAACATGGAAAAATATTTTTATGTTTATATATATATATATGTATATATATATATATGGCCCTTACAATCACACAGGAAAGACATAAGGATGGTATGAAGTAGTGATGCTCATGAGAAAGGAGAATAGGTAATCAATGATGGAGATGTTATAGTGGTAGAATTCAGAAGATATGGCAACTGAATGAATTTATAGTTTAGAGGTGGTGTAGTGGTGAGGAAGAGTGAAGAGCCAAGGTTTCTCAGGTAAAGAATTGAAATATAACACCCTGAAATTATAATACTGTAGTTGTAGAGTTAACCCAGATAAAGTACAAAAGAACTATTATATTATTATACCTGAAGCTGTGTCTTTTAATGTGTTCTAAAAATCACACTATCATTATTAGCTGTCACTACACACCATTTACTCTCATTGAACTTGTGTTCTGCTAAACTTTCACACCTTTTTTTGAACACACTGCTATGTAATCATGTATCTTCCCCTATTTTACATATATATGTATATATATATATTTAACAACTATACAATTTTACATAAGCATTAAATTTCATTCAATATAATTTGGAATAAATCTATTTAGTCAAGGTTTTTCTTTATCATGGATGTCATACTGAATTCTCTTCTTTTTTAATTAATCTTTTGATATTTACTAAAGATTTTTATGTTGAAGAACTGCTAATTGAATTTTAGAGATAAAACAAAATCTATATAGTCAGTCCTAATCTTCTACTGTATTTCTGTATTTCAAAATATTGTATTGATACTGTTAAACATGTTAAACTTTTGCAAACTGCAGTCCAGGAAAAGAAGAGTAAGCTGTTGTAACATGTAAAGTCATGATGGTTATGTATTTATATTTGAAATCAGATTTCTATAACTTGTATTTGTGTACAAAATTATCAAATGGGTTTATATATTGTGAAATTTTTATTAAAGATTGAAACATCAGAAGTGCTTAATTGTAAAAGCTGAAGTGAAACCATTTAAAACCTTGTTGAAGATGCTGCACTGCAAGTTTAGAAATGTACATTAATTTACTGTATATAATATCCTGAGTTTCTCTTTATACCTCCAAGTTTTTACACTGAATACAAGCTAGCTTTAATTGAATTTTAAAACATGCCTGTTGTTTCGTTTTTTGTTTTTTGAGGAATAAGCTGTTGGGCAAAATCTGTATAAATTTGCTTTTTATTTTACTGTATGTACAATTAGAGTTTATATACTTGTATCACACTGCATCATATCTGATTGCAGGAATTAAAGCACAGTTTTAAAATAGCAAAAAAAAAAAGTCCCTATTAAATTTCAACTCAATTAATTTGACTTGGTGTTCAATCTATTCCATCAAAATCTTTTCTAATACTCTCTTATCCAGTGTCTTGGCTCTCCCTCCCTATTTTGTGTCATTTGCAATTTAATGAATATGCCACCTATCTCTTTATCTAAGTCTGATAAACATGTTAAACAGCACAGGTCTAAGCACAGATACCTAGGACTCTTTTTTAGATGTTTCCTTCCATTTTTGCATGAAGTCAAACTACTATTTGGCTTAACTAACCAGTTATGAAAGTATTTACTCTCTTCTTTAAAGTTTAGGAAATATGTGAAGGAATATGAAATATTATCTGTAATTAATATTTCAAATTGAGAGTTTCTTTAATGTTCTTATACTTTGTGAGGCCAGATACTTATTTAATAAACCACAATAAATAGGTTTTCTACATAATTATACAAAGAAAAAATCTATCTTTATTATTTAGATACTATATTCAAGCAATCAATAAGAATGTTTGGTAATGCCACAACATACCCACCAATATTAAAAACCAAATATTAAAAAAATTAAAAATGAAGCCTTCTTGCCTTCAAGAAGTTTATGATATAGCTAGAGAAACCAAGCTAAAATAGAGAAGATGATAATTATAAAACTTTGTGCTAGCTAGTCCTTTTTCTGATATGCAAGGTAGTTGTTCTTTTTCTTCAGAATTTAAGCAATAAAATTTTTAAGTACTAGGAAACAAATGGTTACTTCTAATTATGTACATTAGTTATTTATTGTTCATTATTAATTCAAGAAAGTCTGTTATCATACTAATAAGTAAATAATAAATAAAGAAGAGTAGGTCATGTAGCAAGAGAGTATAATTTGAATTTCAAAACTTTTCATATCAAACTTAGATATATATGACCACAGGAAAAAGTTTTTTCCCACTGTGTACATTGACATTTTAAATATGATTTTCTTTTAAAAAATCCTAAGGCAGAAATACATTATATATTATTGATTCAATATCCAGACAGGTTAATTGTTCCACTAGCATCCCCACCCAAAATTTCATAGCCTGAGAAGGTAAACCTGTTTTTTTAAGTCTACTTTAGGCAATTGAAAGCCCTGACAAGTCCTACTGAACTTAACTTGTTTCAAGGCTAAACAAAATTCTATAATTTCAATAACCTACAAGAAAGAAATTCTGATAGAAAATCAAGCTTTTGAGAAAATACAACACTCATTCCAATTAAAACACTTGGAAACATGGGTATAAATAAATTTGTTAATAAGAAATGTGCATTTAAAACCATAAGCAAACATTATTTGTAATGGGAATAAATTAGAAGTCTTCCCCAAAAGATCAGAGTAAAACAAGGATGCATATTATTGACAATAATATTTAATATTGTGATAGAAATTTCTACTAGCAATAAGAAAGTATCAAAAATGGGCAATGATGTATTAAAACTGTTTCTTTTTGCTGATGAGATGGTTATATATGTGTATATTTGTATGTAAAATCCTAAAGACTCAACTTGAAATTAATTGAAAATTTCAATAATTTTAGCAAAGTAGCAGGATAAAAATAAATCCATATAAATTCTCAGTATTATATAACAATTATATTTTTAGACAGTTACTATATATCAACCATAAAGGGTTAGGGTTAAGGTTAAGGTGAGCAAGTTAAAACTCATTTAAATTAACCATAGACAGAATAAAATACCTTGGAGTATATCTTTAAAAAAATCCAGAAATTATATGAACATGATTATAAAACATTTTATCCAGTCATATTTAAATAATTGGAGAAATATTAATTGTTCCTGTGTGAAGTCAATGTAATTAAAATGATAATCCTAACTAAAATAATTCTTATTCATACTGTACATTCTTATCCAACGTATTCAATGCTATCCCAATTAAAATGTCAAAAATTATTTTATCTATTTTAAACTATGTGTATAACAGCCCCTTGGAGATAGAAAAGAACTGAGAAATGAAGGGATGTACATCAATTGAGGAATGTCTGAACAAGCTGCAGTATAAGATTGTAATGGAATACTATAAGAAATGACAAACACTCTGATCACAAATAAACCTGGAAAGACATATGAAGTGATGCAATGTGAAGTGAGCAGAACCAGGAGAACACTGTACACAATAAGAATAATGTATGAAGGAAATGACATTGTCTGAATGAAGACAGAAACATACTACTCTATTTTATTGCCTTCATGGATTTTTCTCTAGAATAAGCAGTATGTGTCTCATTTTATAACATTAGGAACAGGAAATTATGTATTATATGACAATTTAAGTACAATATATACCATATTTTCTTCCTTCTGTGAATGGGAGAGGTCAGTGAGAGGAGGAAAAAAAACAATGAGACAAAAGTTTGGACATAATTAATGTGAGAATTTGTTTTTTTTTTTCAGAAAATCATACTTATAATTTATTACATATTTGTAATAAATCATATGTATTATACACAAATCACATGTTTATAAATATATAATATAAATAAATATTACTCAAAAAACAATTCATTCCTCATCCATAAAAAGGTATAGATGTAAACCATTGCTTATGTTTTCAGATTTCTTTCTATTTAACAGATGGTTCTGATGATTAATTTTCTTTTATATTTTCCTTGACTTTTCTTTGAAAAAAAAAAGGCCTATTCACTGACCTTGTTCTCACGATTGAGGGAAGAGAATGGTAAAATGAATTTTTAGATAATACAAAATCAAAATACATTAATAGAAATTATTTTTACATGAGCAAAAAAAAGAGAATGCAAATTACACCTCTTTAAATAAAGTAGATCCAATGATTCCAAATCTGCATGCCATTCAATAAGCAGTCAGCCTATGGAAGGACAGAGAGATCCATCACCACAAACCTTTATTCTACATGATTAAGTACTTTGACTATTGGCAACTCAAAAGGAACTATTTTGTTCAAGTATTATTTACTAAACTGTAAATGGACTAAGCTCTGACTCAGAAGAAGGTATGGTCAAATAAAATAATGGAATCAAAATCATCTAAGGTATTGTAGTAAATATAGTTTAACTAATTTCTGTAAGAGAAATATTTTGGAAGCACATACTGCTCCTGGCAAGTCTTCTTGCAAAATTGTGCCTTTAGTTACAAGAAAGGCTATGTGAGAATGTGTGGAAGGATTAATACAAAGAAAGCTCTAGTACTTAAATAAAAAAAAACAATGAATCTATTTAATGAATATACTCTATTAGTAGATGTCCAGAAATTATTTAAATTTAATAATAAAATAAATATAAAATACAAAAATTTATTTATAATAAATTATTTAAGAATCAAGAAGGTTTTATCTTCATTAAAATAATTTTAAATAAAGAGGTATTTTTTAGGATAATTATATTATGACACAGATTCCTTTCAACAAAATCAGAGAATGATTAAATTAGAACTCTCTCTTACTACCTAAGATATGGTTCCTTTCAAATATTTACAAGGGCTGAAGGTGGGGAACGGCATATTTAATCACAGTCTGAAATAATTATGATAGGATATATAATTCAAAAACTAATTGAGGGATCTGAAAGCAAGAAAATGACAATTTATCAATATAGGAAATAAAATATAAAAGGATAGTATAAATAAAGTATAATAGAAAACACTGTGTCAGCCTCAAAAATCTATTTAAGGAAAAACGATAGTCATACTGTTGCTAAGAATACAAACTGTCCATTGCGGAGGGTTGATGCACTATATAGTAGCATGAGAGCAATTTTCTTTGGTGAAAGATTTTAAATTCCTATTCAAGTACTTTCCATTCTGGAAATATCATGGTTTGCTTGATAGCATTCTAAATAAGAAAAAAGAACTGAGACTCTTCCAGATCATCTTGTAATTTACCGTGTAAGTCCAGCTAATTAGAAAGTTAAAAAATAAAATAAAACTCAGGTTTCTCTTAGACTTAATTCGATAAATGAATGAATCATACATAAGATCATAAAGCTGTAAGGGGGTTCATTTTGAAGATATGGAAACTGAGGTCTAATGAAATCTAAATAACTGGCCAAAGTTCTTACAGGAAGTAAATTTCAAAGCCAGGATAATAAAGTAGAAATATAGTAGAAGATTTCAACAATCTCAACCAATACAGGATCATATATCTGCAAGACATATAACAAATCAATATGAGACTGAGAATCTGATACAAATGTGTAAAAAAGAAAACAGCAATATATTCTGCCTCACCTTTCTATTTCTTTTTGATTTGGTTTGATTTAATGTGAATCTCACTATAAGGGAAAACTAAGGTTTTACTATGAATAGAGTATTAATATTATTTTCTTAGTTTCCCAGTTTATATGGCAGAAAAAAGGTAAAGAAGTACAAAGGACTCTTAGGGAGTGTTGATAAATGTTGTCGATCAAAATTTGTGGCCAGAAGTTTTTGACAATTAATTCTAGTTTACATTTGGATTTGGATCTGTTAAAGAGTTATTTATTTTATTAAAACTTCTTGAAATATATATAAATATAATGTGTTACTCCATAAAAAGTACTCTTTTTCCCTAATTCTTAATCTGGCAAACACATAGTTAAAACAGTTAAGTCAAAGTAAAGTATTCAGTCATGTGAATAAATGCTTACTTAGGACAACCAGTACTTTATCCTAAGCAAGTAGTAAAGAATGCTGATCTTGTTCTTTCTCCTACTTTTAACTTTTGGCAGGGGTGTAGGCTGGTAAAACAATTTGTGCTAGCTGATATAGCATAAGTACATATCTGCAAGACTTTGTAAAATGATATATCCTTTGCTAGTTGGATTAGAGCCTAGACATACAATGAACAAAAACTTTTAAGGTTGATATTTATTTAACTATACATCTTGGAGACAGCGTCTGATTTCAGATGAGATTCTATTTAGAGACATAAGTGGTTTAAATTACTGGCCAGAGGTCTCATAGTAAGAGTTTGTCTCTATCACAGGTAATCCAAACTTTCTAGCTCTTGATTTTTGCTTCAAATTTCAAGACCTTGCAGCCCCAAATCCTAAACAGGAGATAAAAATAAGGCAGCCAGACATCAAATACAGTACAAAAATTACATTACTTTTCCATTAACTATCCTTTCTGGTTTTCTTTTTCAGTTGGACAATCTTTTCTCATTTTGTAATATCCCAATGTTCTTTCATTAGAGATTGATTTTAAAGTACTGAAAAAAGAAAATAACATTATGAGTAGGTAAGTGTTCCCAGTATCCGTGCTTGTTTTTGACCACAAAAGAGCTCAATTTGGCAATGGGATTATTTTTGCATTATCACATATTGTCATTTAAAAATACTTATAACTCATTTGAGCCTTTAGGGCACGTATGAAATTATATTGCTCTCTCTTAGCCAGTGCCTGATATTTTTATTTTTCTGAGATAAAGATACATAAAGATACATTTACATATCTAGACAGAAATGATGGCATGGAATTATTCTCTCAAAATAGAGGAAGTAGGGAAACTTTTCCCCAATACTATTTGTAGATGTCTATATAATAGCCTTGCTCATTTTTTTGTGATGCCTTTCTTCATCCACAATTTACTTTATGTCATCATAATTCAGAACTCTATTAGTAAGAAGATCTTAGCAATGCACTTAATATTACAGTCCCATGAACATGTTGCAAATTTGTTTTTCTTATATTCCCAATGACTATAAAATTATTATACATTTATAATTTTATGGATATTTTATTTTCATTCCTTTGATGAATCCATCATGTATGTAGTAAGAGGCTGGCACACAATTGTGTGTTAGGTGGTGTTCAAACACTGGAGATACAAATACAAAGAGTGAAACAAGACTTCACAAAAAGCTAATAATCTAATGGGTGTTATTACAAGCATTTTTTACTTTATACAATTCTTTTGGATAATACACTGATTTTTTTCCACATTATCTTTTTTCTTTTTACTAAAAGTTTGTCCTTTAGAAAAATAATTATCTTATAGTTTTCTTTGTGATAATCAATTCCAATAGCATTTTTTTTGCATAAACACAATTGTTTGCTAAGGTAATTCAAATGTGGAGTAAATTATGTATTGTATCTGATGAAATAACAGATTTATAAGCGTATTCTCAATTTGTGCAATGAATGTAATGAATAAAAGGAATAATTGTGTTGGAATAAAAAAAGAATGTAAAATATATATCTAACATAAATTCAAAAGTACCAAAGAAGAAATGAATATAAAGTATGTGTATATATACACATATCTGAATGATAATTTTTGAGGATGGGCATTAAGAGCTGGAAGGACATTCACAAGAGAAGAATGGCAAAGGATGACAAGGCAAAAATCAGTTGTAATCTGTAGAATGTATAAAATATTTATGCCCATGAGATCCTTTGAAGGATGGATGTGCAAAATATACAGACAAACGTACTAGGTGGCAGAAGAGCGGAGCGGGAAGTTCCTTTCAGCTTGAGAACAAGACCACATAGTTAATTCTACCATACTTTTCATGAGATTATCTGAAATGATTCCTAAAGCCCTGAAGTACACAGTTTTTCATGTATTTTTCATCTTTATACAGAAAACCAAACTAGATTTAAAATATAATTGCAAGCAACTTTGCAGATGAAAAATAGCCCAGGAAACCTATTTTTTGAGGAGTTAATAGTAACCTCAACTATCTATTTATTTATTTTAGTTACTTTACATCATAGAGACTTATTTAAGAATAAATTCTTCTCAACTTATGTAAGCCTAAGTAAACTTATACAAGGTTACAAAAAAGAAAGGGTTGGCTCTGGAGTGCACTGGAAAGGACAGTCAAATTAGTCAGGTCTTTCCTGCCCTACTTATTACATATGTAACCTCAGAAATATAATTTATGCTTTTAGGACCTTAGTTTCCTCAACTCTCATATGAAGAAGTTAATTGAAATCAAGTGTTTTTCAGTTCCAATTTTATTAATATTTAACACATTGCTTTCATGATGTGGCATTAAATGATTATTTAGGGTTAATCCTCAAAATGAAGAAGATTTTGGTTTTTCTCCAAAGAAAAAATATATTCATTGCGATGTACATGAAAAAGCTACCCCAAGTAATCTTGATGTCTTTGAATATTTCATTTAATTGTGATGAATATGTAATATGTAAATGTATAACTTCACCATGAGATGATGTCTTAAAGTAATCCTGAAGAGAACTTTAAAATTGGCATAATTTTTAAATGGATAAAGATTTACAGTCTTTAAAAAATGGTACAAGCGTTTGAATGCTCACTGGGAATGAGCAGATGCCATTAGCAACAGGTTTTCAAGACCTTACATTAATTTCATGATTCTGTCTATGAAACAACAGAAATCTGCTCTCTTTAATTCTTTCAGATAGGCTTACATAAGGCAAACATGATTTTTTTTTTCCTATACTACCCACTAGCTATAGCTTTCTAATAGGGCTGAGTCAATTTCTAATCTAAAATGGGAACAAATGATCATAAAGTTTGGAGATGGGAAAACCCAATGGTAGATCCTAAAGAATTCATCGACTCTGTGAATGTTTGGGACATAAATTCTGCCTTCCATTGCCTGTAAACTCATGACTTTGACCATATTTATTACTTTCCACTTGTATTTATTCACCATATTTCTGCATTTTCCAAGTTTATCCCATTGGCATTCTGCGCTTCAATCCCACTTCTGAAACCAGGTATGTGAATCCAGAAACATCACAACTTCTATATGGCACAAGAAACTCCCTAACACATATCTATTAAATCATAGATGGGTTATTCTAAAGAGTTCCCAGATATTCAAAGAAAAAAGTTTAGAAACTCAGAAATGCATAAAATATATGTATAGTATTGTATAACTATACATTTTATCTTTTACCACCATAAATATACACAATTTCTTTTTAAAAGCTAAATAAGTAAAAAGTTAGTTTGTGAAAAGAATGTGAAACCCAGCAGACAACACACAAAGGATAGAAATATAGAGATATCTTAACATTAACCTATATACAGCCTATAGCCTATGACTACATACTTAACCCACATTTTACAATAAAATTATGTAAACACCCCATAAAAGGGAA